>NW_027662243.1:0-19834 GCF_963422515.1 Blennius ocellaris | reverse complement strand
GGTGTCTGTTTACGCAACAATGACGCCTGGAAACGCAGCTCTATAGAAAATGGTCCCACTCTGTTCTTGCCGTTCCCGTGGAAACGGCAAAAGCATGCAATTCCACTGCAGCAGCACGGCCGTAGCGAGTAGTTCTTCTGCACATGCTCAGTAGGTGGACAGTCAGAACAACGTTTTCCTCATGACTCCATATTCTCCTGCTACTTGCTAGTTTTATTTTGACACTCGCTGTAATAATAATCCAACTTTTTCCTCTGTACATACGAACGTCCGCGTTCTCCCGATTGTTCATGTTTGTTGCGTATTGCTCTCTGCTGCATGCGTGTGTGCGTGTGTGTGTGTGTGTGTGTGTGTGTGCCGCCATTGCAAAAACAAACAACAGCACCCACTAGCGGTCTACAATGGCAGCCACAATGCTTCCAGCATTTCTCCAGTTTCCATGGAAACCAATGTCATTTTCAAGACGTTGCTGCTTAAACGCGAAACGTTTCTGAAACCAAAATGCATAAAATGATGCATTTTCTCTCAAAACGCCATGTAAATAGGATCTAAATAGAAAAATAGCAGCTGTAGACGTTTACTCCGGTCTGTTTGGGAGGCTTTATCTGGAAAACATGCAAACTGTCCAGAAAGACCTTCATATATTTTATTTCTTCTCTAACCCATTGTACTTTCTATTAATTCAACTCAATTTGCTGCTCTGCCTCGTTTGGAAACTGATCAACACAGACGATCTCACTTTCCTAAAGACATTCTAGTCGACAAGTTTCTTTTTTTTTTTTTTTTGTTGTTTAATTATTCGCAGCGATCCCCACTTCGCTTCACTCCGTCACCACGTCGGATGACACGCATTCTGTGTCGGTCCGATCTAATCCCGGTGGGACGGCTCCAGCATGTCATCCTTCATTTAAAGCACCCGCCTCCCTCGTTCCGTTTCTGTAGCAGAGGTAATAAGACTCCTGCAGTCCGCTTGGCCTCCGTGTTTCCCTCATTACAGGACGCTACCTTCAGCAAAATGTCAGTCCAGTATAAATACCCCAGATGCATGTAGCGCATGTGAAAGAGACTCTGACTTGCTTTGCCGCCTGCAGCTGATATGAAGATTGGGAAAAAAACTAATTTTTAAAAAGGTGAAAGATGTCGGGGTGATAAAACCCTGTCCTCTTTTGATGCTGGGTACACTTCTTTGGTGGGCGGAGGAATATTAATACCCTCGCACTCAGTGTTGGAGGTATACTGTAAATTGGGGGTGTGGGGGGGGGGGTCGGGGGGGTGTAACATGGACAGCTGTCCTATGTGTTGAGCCCAAAGAAGCTCATACAGAATTACGAATCATCAATCAAGCTGGGAGTTATTTTCATAAGTCATAAATCGGGGCCCATAAAGCCATCTTTTCCTTCACTACATGGGAAATCTCCCGGCGGCCCCCCGTTCCTATACATGGCTCCTCCCCCCCAACCCCCCCACCCGGCGCCAGTCGGTCCGGAGGGCGAGGGCTTCTTCGAGCCTGGCAGCTGGACAGACAGACAGACAGACAGACAGATGCAGTAGTGGCCGGCTCGTCCACGTTTAGCTCTCACTTCTCTTCCTGGTCGGTGGCTTTTTACTACTATTTCTGTATCTGTGTCAGCATTGCTGTTTTAGACTGCCTTTCACTTCCGAATGAACCCCCCCCCCCCCCCCCCCGACACGTTGACATGTCTGTCACACAATATGAGATTTGTTGAATGACCACAAAATAATTTTTACTGACGTATATGAAGCACAGATTGGAAAATCTGAGTATATACATATAAAGAAAAGTTATATAATGAATTTTATATTGATAGAAAATGACCTGTGTTCTTTATGACATTTTACTAATGTTACAAACTTTTTTTTTTTTTTTTATCATCAGTGACAATCTTCTTTATTTTATTTATAGGATCATAAACATCACACAGACAGTTGGGGGATATTTGTAGATTCAAATACAATAGATTCTGTATAATCCAGATGGGGGATCACTGGTGAACAGGCAAGTTATATCAATAATCTAACAATATATTCAGTGTCTTAAAGAGCCGTACACAATCACAAAAGCCTGGGTGCTCGTCCCACAAATGCAGGATCTTTACAAAAGGACATAAACAGGCTTTGTAATGTTACAAGATTCATTTTACAGCAAAAACCCACGTCAAGAAACAACAAACTGTATATTTCTTGCATTTTGTGCCAAGCACAGCCTCGAAATTAATCTTAATTAATCTTTTTAATGCCTATTTCCTGAAATAAATACTGCTTTTGACGGTAGCGTTGAGGAAGTTCGAGCGTACCTGCGTCCGTCTGTATGAAGTCTTCTGGGTGATATATCATCCCATTGAACCACAGGAAGTGACTGTAATCGGGAGCTGGACACACATTGTTTAACCCCTATTGTTTGATTTGCCGCACACTGAAGTATTTAAGACTTTCAGCTGAGCAGATGTATGTAGGTGTGAATTATTGTAATTATATCGTGAGATTGTTTCTGTGCACACATAAAAACACTGTTTACGCAGTTGTAATTGCAAAGCGATTCTATAAAAGCAGCGATCTCAAAGTGTGGGAAGACGAACCTGCCGGCGGTGGTTAAACTGTGTTCCAGGTTGAATATTCCTAATATCTCTAGTAGGATTATTTTTTTTTATTATTGTGAAAACCTGAAGGGACACATCCATTAGCAGGTCGATATCACAGAAAACACAGTACAATACAACAACAACAATTATCTCAATATAAAATATATTACTTTCTTCTGTAAAATACTTTGGAAATACAATAAAGCGATGAAACTACATCTCAGAAAATGAGTGAATAGTTTAAGACTATAAATGATCTTTGAGCAATGATGCAACATCCCTGGTACCCTCTGTAGTTTTTGTATTTTTGGGGTTTTTTTGGTAGTTTTTTTTTGTTAAACATCCACATGCCACACTGGGACAGTGAAAAAAAAAAATTTTGTGTTTTTTTTTTCTTTCTGAGTACTCTGGTTTCCTTCCACAGTCCAAAACATGGATTCAAGGTTAACTAATCACTCAAAAATAATCTGTAGGTGTAAATCTAAGCATATTATAACCCTGGTTTATCTCCAGCGATATAGTAGATGTCACAAACATCTTTTAAAGATACTTCCATATAATGAGTGGGTTAATCCCTGATGTCATATATTTAAATATGAAGTATAGATATTTTAAGGTTAACAAAGATGAAGCCAGAGCTGCTTCAAAAAGCCCAATATCTTCAAGATGGAGGAAACTCGTCTAATATGAAAGCCTTGTTTTGATTTTTGAATTATTTCTTGCTTTCCACTTTGACTTATTTCCCTAAATTGTTACAACAATTATGTTGAAATCATCGCTGGTGATTATAAAGCAATTTGTATGATTGCACTCAGCAGGTCTTTCAACCTTTAAGAAGTTGTTTTTTTTTTTTTTTTTTTTTTTAGTGAATTCCACCTGAGTGCAGAACTGATTTGTTCCTGGTTTGGATAATAGAAAGAAAAGCTCTTCAGCTGCATCAAAGACAGAGATAAGAGGGTGCGTGTGCGCGTGTGCGTGTGTGCGTGTGCGTGTGCGTGCCAGGTTTTGGTCTGTCTTGCTGGTAACAGGTAATCTGCCCTGAAGCTTTGGTCTGAAAAGGAAACGTATACACACACACACACATGCACACACACACACACACACGCAAAACATATGGTCACAATGCCAGTTCTTATCTTTTCTGCCGATGCGGTTTCTGTCCAGCACATGGTGGGCAGCGATAGCATCGAGCCTCTGGTTCAGATAATTATAGACACACACACACACACACACACACACACACACACACTACACACACACACACACACTGTGAAGGTGTGTGCGTCTGTTCCTTTCTCCCTTGACTTTTGTAATTTTCTGCTAATTGGCACAATTTGCTCTGACCTAATTATTCTGTGAAAAACACTTCAATTACGACGACACAAACCAGCAACTGGGTTCTTCCCCAATGTGTGAATATTGAATGAAACTCCGATTATTTAAAATCATCATGTCCGCATGGTGTTTTTTTTTGTTTTGTTTTTTTTAATACGACAAAAGTCATTTAGTCATTTAAACAGTAAATCCATCGGTTTAAGATCCTTTAAGCTTCCCTCAATGACGAAATGAAGCAGATACATATTGTTCCCGTTATAAATCATGCATTGAACAATACAAACGACGTGTCGTCGGTCTGATACTGGCTTCGATGTAACCTCAGGTAAGTCGGAGGCACAGGTAAAAGATAAAGGGCTGTCCGGGTGGAATGACGGTGTTTTGTCCTTGAAAGAAAAAAGCTTTTAATGTGTCATTTTGGTTCATTTTTAGAGGTTTTCTTAAATGCGGGGATACCGACTTCCCGCCACACGGTTCCCTGCCAGTACGCAGCCCGGATCCTCTGGAAGCTGTTCTTTCCTGTTCAACTGAATTTCATTTTGGTCGCTTTGATTGATCTGTGAACGGGGCTTTGATCAGATTTCCCATGAAGCTTTGAAGTCGATACTTTGGCTCGACTCGTGAACGAGAAGCTGTCGTCCCTCGTTGAAGAAGTCGTTCTAATGAAAGACTGTTTCTACAAGTTTGGGTTCAAGAGTCCATGGACATCATTTGTTTTTAGTTTTTTTGATAATTCTCACTGTTTTTTTTTTTTTTTTTTAAACAAGCATGACAAACTTTTATTGTGAAAACTCTTCTTTGACTCACTTTTGACTTCTTTAACACTTTACTGATGGATTTTTAGGTTTAATGGCAGTAAACCCTCAATCTCACCGTAAGAACGTAAGGGAATACACACAGAAAATTGCACGTGAACTTACGGCCATACTCTTACATCCGTTAGCCTAGCATAAACGTAACAGCTTTAAAAAAATGTCTTAGCTTCGCAATTAAAATCCATACATTTGTAACCTTTTGAACCATAAAACAGTCAAATATAATTCCATCACAAAGCGAACGAGCCTTGTGCGTCTATCAAGGGGCTGCCAGGGGTAAAACAAGCTCCACTTTTGCGCTCGAGAACAGGAAGTTGCGCTTTCAAAATAAAACATGAAACAGGAAGTTGGCTTTAACAGACAAAAAAATGCACTCAGGGTTGTTTACACTCACCAATGTGTTGATCATCTCTGCTGGGAATGTGTCAGAGCGATGGGGGGGAGGGGGTTCGGAGAGAGGAAGAGGCATAGGAAGGGGGAGATTGTGCCGTTCAGTTAAAAAAAACGAATAAAAGGGAAGAGAAGAGCGGTCGAGGTCACACAGGTCAAACAAATCAAAGTTTTGCGGATCAGTTTTTTCCGATCGGAAATTGTTCTCGCGCAAACAAGGATCTCAAACGGGTTTGGAGAATGATCAATATTCAGGAAGAAGTGGTGTTTTCGGGGGGGGGGGGGGGGAGTTGTGCAGGAAAAAAGGAGGACGGTCAGCCCGCTGGTTTGTCCCGGGAGAGACAACAGGACCCAGCTGCTGCTCCGCAGGCCGCCACACCCAACGGAGAGACTCTGTTTGTTGTTGAAGCTGCTCTTTTATGGCTCGGACAGAAAAGGGGAGGGGGGAGGGGGGGGGGGGGGGGGTAGGTCGGCGATCACCGACCGACTTTAAGCGGCGAAGAAAAGAAAAGAAAGTCGGGGGGGGAAAGGGGGCCGATATCCACCTTCGGTTGGGAAATAGGAAATGGAGTGAGCAGAAAAGTGGACGCCGCATCACTTCCTGCTCCGCCGTCCCTCTCTCCCTCTCTCTCTCTCTCCCTCTCTCTCTCTCTCTCTCATGAGGAGGTTTGTTATCGGGGCCGAGGGCTTTGTTTGATTACCCTCGGACTCAGGAGTTTATGAAAACACAGTCGGGGGACGTGACCTCAGCTGGGACCTGAACACCGACTCAGTTCCCACCAGAGCTCCTCTCTTCCCCTCTAATGGCGTCGCACCTCGTGTTTTCCCTCACTTTCCCTCTGACATTACTTTTACTATCTCCAACCGCCCCCCCGCCCCCCGCCCCCCCCCTCAGGCTTCATTTGTCATTCTCTTCCCCGCATGTCGCTCTCTCATGTTTTCCTCTCCTCAAGATTTGACAGTAATAGTTCAAATGGCCCGTCGAGACTCAGAACCAATGTTTCTTTAACTTCTGTCATAAAACATGATAAAGTCACGTCCTCTTTTTTTTCAGCGAGTGAGGCTTCACACTTTTTACAGGAGGCTTGCAACATGTTCTCATATTCGGCGCATTCGGCGGATTCGGTTTTCGTCTACGGTTGCGCGTTTGCGTCGTCACGTTTGAAGCAAAGTCAAAGAAACGGAAGAGAAAAAGTTACAGCTGTTTAATTTAGACTTATTTTCAACATGCAAGTTGATTTGGAGTATTTATCTCGATTTACAATATATTATCCTGACTTTTAGTTTTTGATCATTCTTTTTATAAAATTTGGTGAAAATTCAAGTTTTTTTGAGCCCACGTCATTTAAGAAAAAAAAAAAAAGTTTGATTTTGAAGAAAAAGCGTGTGTAAGAGTAATTAGTTTTTGTTGAGAAAGTTGAAAAATCAACACAAAATTCGAAGACGTTATTGGTTAAAGTTCTATTAGTGTAAGTTGGGGAGAAAACTTCACCAAATTGACACATCAAAGTCTGTTTTTCCAGCTTCGGGCGGCGCCACTGAGTTTGTGAAGATTTGTACAAAGGCCTCAGGCGACGTAGAGGAAGTGGAGTCAAGCCTGGAAACCAGCCCCGAGCCATGAGCGTCAGCTTGGCCTGAAAACTTTTTAGAAGTTTGAAAGTGAGACGTCAAAAGACGTGAGCTCAGTCGGTCCGTGAACCTGCTGCGGCGTTACGGACAGGAAGAGGAAACCCATTTCACCTGTTCTGCCATTCAGCAGTTCAGTCATGAAACAGAAATCGGGAGCAGTTTGGGTGGAGCGGTGGGGTTGGGGTTAACTTTTCTAATGATCTGTGAATTATATCCCACAATGCTTCTGTGGAAACGAATAGGAGGGTCAAGACAATATTGAGTAAACTGTTGCTTGGTTTCGTTCATTCAAAGATTTTTTTTTTATAAGATATATAATCATAGCAACCCAGCTTCTTTCCATAGTTCACACAAAGTCATTGTTGTTGGGTTTCAGTGCTGAATGTGGGTCAGTTATTTTGATTTATTCAGTTTAAACTCGCCTCATGAACAGGACACGTATTACATGAGGTGGAGTGAGTAGATCCGCTTCCTCCCTCCGTCTCCACCCATCCTCCTTTTCCTCTTCCTGCCTCCAGCCTCACTCATGGTGAATGGCACGTGGTTCTCAACACCCCCCCCCCCCCCCACCCCACCCCAACCCCCCCCACCCCAGAGCTGCAGGCCTGGAACGGCCAGAACGCCACAGAGACAAGCAGACGATCGCTGCAGGAAATGGAAAAGCACAAACTGATCGTTTTGAAATTCAGCAGCCTGGTGAAGGAGAATCTAAGTGATCTCGGTCCAAACGTTCAGAGAGACGTTAAAAACGTGGAAAATGTCTCTTGGCTTTTGCTGTTGTTGGAATTTAAATGAACTATACAGTATCGTGTAGCTGCTGTGGCGTGTGGAGTGTGTAAGTTATGGGGGCCTCGGGTTGTTTTTTTTTATATTCGAGTGGTTTCGTGCAGGAAGAAGTAAATCAGGTGCGCTTGTGAACTCTGCTCCCTTATTTTACAGTCGTTCAACCAATGTTATCATCTTCTCTTGGGTGGGGAAACAATTTTTTCACACTTCACAGGCTTGGTTTATCTGATTAAATCAAACTGGGCTGTCGTTGGTGTCAGTGGGTTCACCCAAATTCTACATAGATGCACAATAATGGGGTTAACTTGTATGGATCACAGACAGTAAAAAAAAAAAGAGAAAAAGATTTTTCCCCATTTAAAATGGTATCCAATCAAATTTTACATTTCTAATTTTCCCATCTTGTATATAGCGTCATCGGCTTGTCGCATTAAAACATTTTTTTACTGTGGGATCAGCCGTTTTACTCATTTGCCGTTCACTGCTGCCTGATTTGTTTTTAGGATTAGAGGTTGATTTTAATTCTCGACACCACATTTACAGCTTCATTTTCAAAGAGCTCAACCAGAAAACGGCCCTGCCCAGTCTCAGAGGCGCAGGCGGCTGATCGCAATCATTTCACTGTGCCACCCACAAATCTCATTAACTGCCCGCACACAAGGAAAACTCACCATGTTCCCACTTTTTTTTTTTTTTTATTAATTTCATAAAAGATAATTCGTTTTAAATGTCGTAAATGTCTCACAAAAGACTCAATGTCACATTAAAGAAACAGCAGTTTGATTGCTTGTTTTTTTTATTTTTGAAACTTAATGGTGGAATTCTTTTTTTTTTTTTACCAGTTAAATAAGATTATTTGTACATATTTGTGGAATAACTACAAATGTGGAGACTTGATTATTGTGGTTAGAGGATGAATAGATATCACAATTCAAACCTGATGAAACCACTAGATTCTACAGTAATTGGCGCTCTTCACCACCCTCATCATCATCATCATCATCATCATCATAATCAGAGGAGGGAATCTGTTTTAGCAGCATGTTGCCCTCCAATCACTCATGAGTGAAAACTATAACTCACACTTGGAGGTGATCTTCATCGCCGCGGCTCCTGATTCTTCGGAGCAAAAAAAAAAAAAGGGCAACATCATCTGCATAAAGCAGAGGCGCCGCCTCACAGCCTGACCAATAGAAATCACAAACGGAACACACTTACTGTGATTTCTCAACTCAGAGTTGCACTTTTTTTTTGTTTGTTTCTTTGTTTTGCTGGAATTGATAAAGAGATGACCTACATGCATACCATCTGAAACCACAAGATGTCACTGTGTGACAACGGAATGCCGCTACAGGAATAAAACAAATCTATTACGACTGCACTTGACTTGCACAAAGTCGGTTCTTTCCTCTCATTCTCCTATTCTAATCATCAAGTCCAAAGTTCTACTCATTTATTTCTTCATCCGTCTGAACGCTTGTGACCTTCTCACCCCGGTTATATCCACCTCTTGACCAACGGAATACCCACACTTCCGATTCCTGCCACACGGAGCAGGAATGTCTGTGTGGACTTCAGGAATGCGGTTGGGAATGCAGCGTGCTGCTCAACGGTTACCTTCAGCTCATATTAGGTCATTCTCTCTGCTGCACATGCATTCAGTGGCAGATCTGCTGCATATGTTGCACATATGTGTGTGTGTGTGAGTGTGTGTTGCTGGAAGAGGAGAATCAGACACAATAGGGTTTAACACTCTTAATCCTCGCTGGTCTTTTTACTGGAACGTGACACGTTGACTTCCCAGACCAAGATTAACTCCCAGGTGTTTACTTGCACAAATGATATTTCCAGTTACTTGTTCCTATGGGTTGCACAGACACTATACCGAATTAGAAATTGCGGTTATTGACCAATCAGAGGTCATTGTTGGACTTGTTGCCACCCAGCTGTGTGACAGGAAAAAAAAAATTCTTATTTTAAACTGGCTTCTGCTTTGCCTCAGTGTTTTCAGGTTGTTTTGCAGGTACGTCATGTTTAAGATGTTCCCACAGAAGTCAAGGGATTGTTCCCTGAACCCATTATAATGTGCTAAATGATGCCCTTCATGATGGTCCACATAGTGCCCGTTGCAACAGAGACATCGTCTTTGTTGCTTTTCCAGAGAAAAATCTAAAACTATCCGACGAAAACAACCCCTAAGAGGGAAAATCTGCTTGAGAGGAACCTTTGCAGGTTTGTGTGAGTCGGAATAGTAAAGATCTAAATATCTTCCCTTTCTGCACATAAATTACTTTGTGTGTTTCCAAACATTGCCACGTGTCACTGCCTCCATCCTCCCATCCCTCTCTTGCGTTGTGTCAACGCCTCATAATAAAGTTCCTGAACTCGAGAGTCTTGCCGAATTTTTTGCCCTTTCGCAGTTTCACTCCGTCGGATTTACTTTGTTGTGGAATCTGCATTTATTCCATTGTTTGTTGTTTTTGCCTCCACGGCTGGGAAGCTGCTCTGTTCACCCAATGAACCCCCCGCCCCCCCCCCCCCCAAAAAAACATACCGTGTCTGATTGTGGCCAAATAGCTTTAATTGCCCCTCCGTTTGTCCACAGAAGTCGTTTCCAAAACAATCCTGGCTCATCCAGATGTTTGTGCTTCCCAGCTGTACGGCGCTCCAACACCTCTCGTGGTCGAGCGAAATGTCCCCGCAGCCGTCCTGCCCAGCAGTCACACGGCTTTCTATAAACATCTCCCCGCTATTCCAGATGTTGTCGTGTGGCGTAAACAGTCCCCCTCACCGGCGTTTCTTTAACGACGCTTCGGACAGTGGAAATTGGAAAGCCGTAAGCACTTTGATACCTTTTTACTGCCTTCCTGCCCTTTGTAGACATTCAGTCGGTTCCGTCGTTAAAGCGCAGCTGTCTTTAAAACAAGGTCGGAGGAGTGAGAAAATGCGTCGGCTCTGCAATTATCATCAGCTGACAATTATCTCGGCGATCCTCCAACTGCAATAAAAGCTTTAACAAGTCCGTTTCTGGCCTGACGAGTTAATGAAGTTCTGCCACTTCAGCTGAACCCAACGTTTCTCGAGGCCAAGCCGCGGCGTTCTACACACTGCAGACAGGAAGTCCTCTCTTCTTCAATATACAGCTCCGACACATGACGAGTAATTGCAGTATGCAAATTTGTCAGAACACAGCATACTGGAAGTGGCGAGTATAAACATCTGCATCGAGGCTCGATGGGAATGGATGCATCTGCAGACACATCTACCGTCTTAGGTCATAGGCCTCTTGCGTTACGGCACGCAGCCCCGCGGCGCTTCCTTCCGGCGGCCGACGTCTCGGGCAGCCCGCCCCGCTGCCCGTAAATCTGCTTGATGCTTGGACAAATATCGGCTGAGATGAGAAGTACAATCAGGATTTTTTAAGCAGTCTGAGTTTAAACCAGAGTGACATCTTTGTCGAGGCTTTCTGGAACCGTTTTTCCGCCTAAATTAAGATGTCAAGTTTCCGATGGAAGCAGATAGAAATTGTTCCCCCGAGGCGACTGAAGACCCGACTGCGTCTTTTGTACTTCAGAGTGCCGCCTTTTCACAGCTGAATACTCCCTTCATACGGGAAACTCAATCCTCAGAGAGGCTACACCCAAACTGCATTATTTATTCACACCGGCCCGTCTAAACCCATCTGTGTGTGCAGACGTCTGTCCGTCTGTGTTTTCTTGTTTTACCTCCTTTGTGGGTCTGAATCAATGTTCTACTTGTAGTTAAAGATACAGGTATGGTTTCACTGGTATGTTAACAATTGAGAACGACGGTTAGTTGCGGGCAGATGGTTTGTTTGAAGTGCTTGTGGTTGGTTTGGGGTCCCAGCGGTTCAACGTCAAACTCTCCTTGTGTGAGATTCTGAATCCTCAGTTTCTTCCACTGGTGAGCAAACATGGCGGCTGTCGTCACTGGCTTGCAGCCGGCGGTGTTAATGGTGAGACTGCAAGTTAATATCCACTTGTATTCAAAGTTAATTTACCATTACTTATTAGTTTACCGAATTTCCCCGTGTGGGAATAATGAAGTCTGATCTCATCTCTCATTACGTCATCGAGTGGACCCTGCAAGTAATGCAACACTCTAGTGTGTGTGTGTGTGTGTGTGGGCGTGTGCGTGTGTGTGTGTTTTGAGTGTGTGAGTGGTTTTGCACGTGTGAAATAATGGACACTGTTTTAGCATCACACACACCTGCTCTTGTGGTTGACGCTTGGGTAATTCCCAGCATGTTTTCTAAGCATGGTGAGTGTTTCCATGATGAGCGGATTGTGGTTTACCAGCAGAGAGGACGGTAAAAACAAGGTGGGGGGGGGGATTATAATCCACAGTTATATGGACGGTAATATGAACGTTTCGTCACAACCAAGCTGTTGTGAGCTGGAAACCTATTTGAGTTGAGTTTTCTTAAAGTCCTGATGTCTTGAATTGTACTTCATTGTACTTCATCCTAATTACAAATACTGACATTGTGTTTCTCCAGCTGTACAGCGGAGAACAGGAAGGGCCTGCAGCAGGTGGTAAGGGTGACTGAACAGATTAGAAACAGACCACAAACTCCCCAGTGACTTTTACACGGGAACTTTGGTGGCTTCATTTCAAGGAAATCCATCCAGCCTGAAGTTCACCTGTTCTCCCTGCCGCCCTCCGGATGGAGACCCAACCCCCCCCCCCCCCCCCAAAACCCCCTAAGTTCCAGTTTGTCCAAACATCTTGAATGCAAAAAGACATATTAAAGTCAATATTGTAACATAGATTTATGTATATAACATATTATAGGACATCAGCTCTCGGAAATAGTTCTTTTTCCACTTTTGAAGCCTTTATTTTCACGTCCTTTCTAACTCGGTTATACTCTTTTCAAATAAACCTTTATATTAAGCCTCCGGCGAGTTGTGTATTTGTGGCAACCTTGTGAGTGTGTGTGGTTTTTGTATATTTAATAGAGAAACCATTCATGTGATTGAGAACCTCAGGGGAAATTATACAGCTCAGATAAAGGACACAAACTGTGAGGAGGAATACCTGTGGGAGTAAAATCCTAAAGACAGACTGATTAGAGTCTCCTGAGGAGTACCAGGGGCATTGAAGGCGCGTCCTCAGTGTTTACCGTGCTCGTTGCTTTTTCCTGGACTGCTCCGCAAAACTCATGACAAGAAACTTTGAGACATAATCCAGACTCCTCACCACGGCGTGAGTGGTAAAATGCACTGTCAGAGTCTTTTTCTTTTTTTTTTATAGTGCATGATGACTGTTTATGCATCGGCTGTGTTTTTGTTTCTCAAAGCAGTTAGAGCATGTCAACTGGAGTTTGTCATGTCCTGGACGACGCTCCGCTCCTCATCCGAGTGGCTTCGTCGGTTCATTCCGTTCCCTCGACTCAGAAGTGACACGTCATTCAAGACGTTTGACAAAGTTCAGTTGACCTGATTCAAACTCGTGTCTGGACAAAAGTGAATACGCGTTTACATATTCCGGTATTTGACTGAATGATTGCGCGACTGTGGTTCGGGAGTCGCTGTTCTGGTCTCCCAATGACCAGTTTGCTTTGAGACGTCCGGCATTTCTGAGGAGATTTCTCTGGATGTTCTGGCTTCTTCCACAGACATGCTCGTTAGGCTAATTGGTGACTCTTCGCCATACAATATGATTGCGTTTCTCTTTTTGAGAAGAACTTGGAAACCTTCTCCGTGATCTTTTGCCTTCTGCACATTGTCAGCTTGGATCAACATTAAGCTCTGTTTTGTTTTTTTAAGTGAAAGTCTGTTTCAGTGTATATGGACATCGTTTTCAAAACATTACTTTGAAAACGCAGAAGCTCTCTGAAACAAAAACCCCAAAATGATGCGTTTTTGCTTGAAATGTTTTTGTTTAAAAGGTTCTTTGTTGGATAAAATCAGCTCCAATCCCAAGCAACACTAAGTTTGGTAAAGAGTTAAATCTCTTCACCAGGCACTCACTGAAACCCTTGAAATTGAAAGTTTTAAACCTTTTATTGTAGAATCATTATATGCCAATCATATTTAATTAATAATTCCCCAAATTCCACAATATTTCACAGAATAATACATCCAAATGTAAACAATTTCTTACATTCCATAAGCAAATTAGAGCTGGTGTCCTTCAATATAATGTGTTATTCGCAAAACTAGTGACCTAAATATGACCTTTTGCACTGGCTGCATGTTTGAAAATGGAGATATTGGATCCTGCACTCGTTTTATATGAGCTGTTTATAATCAAAAACGATGCCAAAGGGGCAAAACGTGCTAATAATCGTGAATTACTAATGATAGCAATACTCGTCTTTCTTCTGTCTCGTTTTTATTACACTAAAAGTGACAAGAATAGACACGGAAGTTACCAAATATAATCATTTTTTCTGATAAAAGGGCTGAAACAGTTTCAAGAGGAGCAACAATGAGCCTCATCCAACAAAGAAGTGATGCGCCACCAAGCTGAACCAGGGACAGGCTGCTGCTGTGTTATCAGTCACTGTGTACAAACGGCAAACTTCTAAGATCCCGGAGATGAAAGAGCAACTTGTGAACTCTTCCCTGCTCCACCAGCAGCAGCAGCAGCAGCAGCAGCGCTCAGCGGGCGACGTATCCAGCGGCCATAAACCACATCACTCTGTGTGGTCCCCTAATTGCATATCAGATGGAGCCAGTCTCCATGATGAAAGCTCGACTTTGCGCTTTGGTGTCAGTTCTAATATGTAAAACAGATGTGTGTTTAATAGCAAAGCCCCTCGGTGGTTGCTGCAGCGATGCCGAGCCGAGTGGCTTTCGGAGGTTGGATTCCCACCGGGGGCCACCCGCACTTCCGATGCCTTCCCGTAAGGCCGAATCACAGACTTCTGAAAAGTCACTCTGGGATTTAAACTTGATCTCCGACACGGAGCAACCACTGGGGATCCTGCGTTGCTTTTCCGCGGAGGAGTAAACGGCGAGGCTCCGGTTGTCTTTGTTGCGGTGGGGGGGGTGATGGGGGGGGGGGGGGTGGTGGGGGCAGTAATCAGCAGCACCAGAGAGTTGGCCGCCATTTCCCCGGCCTCGGCCTCCAGCTGAAACCTCCTCTATCAGATCAGATCCCGGCCTTGTTTCAACAACGGGCCCGGATTAAACTTGTCATATCAGCTGGAGCCCAACTGATTAGCCAAGACAAACACATTCGCACAATGATTACATGCAGCTTAAGCGCCGGACTTCAGGAAACCTCCGGCAGGCCTCTTCTGTCCAAACCCGCGGCGGCGACTCGAGGTCCTCCCGTGATAAGACGGCTTCAAAGTTAGCAGCGCTCGCGCCGCTTTGTGTCTGCCAAGCCCCTGGGAGGCGCTGCCATGTCGGTGGGCGATTCAAACCGGAGCTCCGACTCCTTTTACTGTTGATTTATGTTTGTTTGTTTGTTTTTTAATCTAATTTCCCCCCTGAACGCCGTTTGTTCGGAGCGAAGGCGATGTCTTCGCTATTAGCTTGAGGGTCATAGTCACTGTCGCCGATCTGCAGATTTGTCTCTTTATCTTGTCAACCAAGAAAATGTTGGGGTTTTTTTTTTCTTGGTTTACAAGATTTTTCTTTTCTTTTCTTTTTTTAATGTTTATTCCGGTTTTGCTTTCAGAAAGACGCAGATGAAAAGCTCGCATTAATCTCCTGCAGTAAGAAGGTTTGAGTCCGTCACAAGTTTCACGTTGGGGGCGATAAGATAAACGTCTCTTTCTGAAATCTTCAGGCGGCGACCGCAGCTAAAGAGACAAAGTCTTTTTTTAATCACCCCATAACGATCTGCTACTTTCTATCGAGGCCATTTTAAAATAAACAAATCCCCGCGTTTGTTTTACATTGGGATCCACTTCGCTCATCCGCCGGGGATAAAAGAGGGAGCGGCGGCGCCCCCCCCCTCCCCCACCCGATTGGCCGGGATTTATTTTGACCTCGGCTTTCACGGAAAGCTGCTCATGTGTTGCTGCAACGGAGGCCAACGTGTGAGAAACATCCCAAGTATTTGAAAGAGTGTAGTAAAGTTGTTGGCTTTGGTTTTTGCCGGAACAATTCATGTTACATAAGCTTTCTCTCCGTCACCACCACCACCAACCTCCCCCCCCCCCCCCACCCCCCCACCCCACTGTGCACAAAAGATTTCACTCACACACACACGCCATCGGTGCGGCGTGGCAGCGGTCCAGACAGGGGCTCCGGTGTCGCCGCCTCTTTGCTCGCTGTCCTTTTGACGGCTGCAGTGGAGCAGAGATGCAGAGCGTCCGCCATTGATATGACTTTGTCCCTAATTTGTCCACGCCGCCCCGCCTCCGTCAGAGAGGTGGAGGACGAGGACGCAGCGGACGGCAGGTCACAGGTTCATGCTAAAGGTTAGAGTCAAAGATTCTCTAAATAAGAGAGCTTTGTTTTTGTTGTATAGCTCATTGATTGTTCCATATCTGACCTATTGAAGTGTGGGGAAATGCCTGTAAAACACATTTTTCTTCTCCAGAAAAGAGCGATTAGAGTCGCTGGTGGAAGTGGCTACAGAGACCATACTGATCCTTTATTTAGACGACTAAAAACACTGAAATTTAAAGATTTAGTGGAGTATAACCTTCTAAAAACCATGTTTAAAGCTCATCTGGAAGGTTTACCGAACAAATTGCAAAACAGATTGGCC
Organism: Blennius ocellaris; assembly: GCF_963422515.1. Taxonomy (NCBI): domain Eukaryota; kingdom Metazoa; phylum Chordata; class Actinopteri; order Blenniiformes; family Blenniidae; genus Blennius; species Blennius ocellaris. The sequence goes on along the minus strand of NW_027662243.1, from coordinate 3,582 downwards.
AAGAGAAAAAGTAGATATGAACTTAAAGGAACTGAGGTTTTTTTTTTACAAAACCCAGGTTTCAATCGGCCGTAATGGAAAAATGCATCTCAGTGGAAGTGGAACCGTCTTGATTGTAAAATTAAAACTTCTAAATCCATTGATGTGTTTAAGAAACGGGTTGAATCATCAATTTTACAGAAATACGACACTGCGGAGGAGCAGATCAACCTTATTTATGTATTTTGTGTTTGATGTTTTGGAAATAAAAATGGCTGCATGTGAATGAACTGGAACTGTAAATGATTTAGTGTTGATAAGGGACAGACATTATAAGTTTTACTTCTTTCTGCTCCTTTTCATTCATATGAAATGCTGCTGTTGCATCGTTTTAAATGAATGAAATAAATAATAAAATGAACAGGACAGGTGGTACTGCCTCTCCCGTGTCTTTGCTCCTGTAGTGAGAAAAATGCAGTAACATTGACGTGTTGAAGTCACGCACGCTGTTATTCTGAAGGGATAACCCACAAAATGCAGGTTAATTGAATGGCCCTCAGTTGGAATTACTAGCCCCATGGAGTGTTGGTTTTAAAATCATCACTTGCTCAGAAGCAACAAATGTGGCTCCACTTCCCTCCATCAATCAGGTGCAGCGATATATAAACACTGTAAATGTCCCCGAGAGCTTGAGGTCGACGCTCCACTCCTGATTTCTGATGTGGCTTCTGGTTCTGGTTCTGCTTCTGCTGCCGGTCCTGATAGAAACCATGAGGTGGAGTTTATTTTAGCTTCCTGACAGTTCTGCTACACTGCAATTCATAGCACGTCCTTTCGAAAGAATAAAACCTCTTCTCTGGTGGGTAAAAGCCACACAAGTTCAGAGAAGCAGCCAGAGACTCCGGAGAGGTGCTTTTGAGAATTTTCATGTTCCGACATATCGTCAACTCCTAGATGTTTCGATGTTTCCTTTGGATTTTACTTTCAGAAAAAGTTTCATGTTTGCACGTTTTGAAAACGACGTCCATTCATACAGAAACGGCTGAAACTATGAAAACGGTGTAGTTCTCCCGTTGGACCACTAGTGGGCGTTGTAATAAAGCCACACACGCAGAATGATTAGCCGTAAACATTTACCATGGAAGTACACAGACAGACCAACAAGTAGGATCGTTATTACGGTGACAAAACTGATAAAACTATCAAATATGGAGTCACGACACTCGTTATTATTGTTCCTCTACTGAGCATGTGCAGAAGAACTATTTACTATTCACTGTGAAGTAGCAGCATTTCAGAAAAGTATTTTATTATGGGTTTTTTTTCTCATTTCCACAGACAGTTTTCAAAAAGAGCACCGTTGTCGTGTAAACAGACGCACAAAACAAGACGTTCTTACTTGAACTGGGCGCTGTGTAAAGACGCTCTTATTTCCTGAAGCTCCACAGTGTGAAATGAAAATCCACAACGTCCACGCTCAGAGAGACGTGGATGTGAACGGATTGTGATCTTCTCTTGAAGTTTTCCGCGTGACGAGTGTGGGACACGGAGGTCAGCGACGTTCCTTTCCCTCGCAGTGGATCGAGCTAAAACTGTCTGAAAGCAGATTTTTAATGAAGCACACGTGCAGTGGAATTTGCTCCGTCTCCAGTAAAATAAAATCCAAACACAACATGCCCAAACCAACCACCAACCACCCACCCCCCTTTCCCTCCAAAATAAAAGCAATTAAAATAATTGCTGAAGTCAGATTTTGGCTGCTTATTTTAGTGTTTGTGATTTTATTACTGAGCTTGACTTTATTTCATAGGCCTGTTAATCCTTTATTATTATTTCTACATATGTGAAAACGCAATCGAAAAAACACGTCGTTTTTAATCTTTTGCAAACTTTTTTTTTTTTTTTTTAAATGATTCATAATGACAGAATTTCTCTTCCTTTTCCTGAGAAGTTTTGCGTCAGCGAACGGTTGAGTAGAACATAAAAGAAGTTGACGTATTTGTGTGTTTTTTTTTTTTGTTGTTTTTTTTCCTGCACCGAAGGCCGCGGCTTCGCCTCCGTTCAGCGGCGAAGCCGCTCATCGGGAGGAATGCGGCGCGTGTTTGCGAAAAGTGTGTGTCTGCATGCGCTCGGCCATGTGCGTGTCACATTCCTGACGCTGCTGGAGGAATGCGAATTACGTCTTACGGAGGGGGGAATGTGAGGAATCCGCAGCCATCAGAAGGCCGCCGTTGTTTGCTGACACACTCCTGCAAAGGACCGTGTGTGTGTGTGTGTGTGTGTGTGTGTGTGTGTGTGTGTGTGTCACTTCTTGGTGAGAAGCAGAGATTGTTGATAAAAGTTTTTCAAATCTGCGACATGTTTGTTCTCTTGATGCACAGTTACTTCTGTGTGTCTCTACCTGTAAAGTAACTTCTTTTCAGTTGCGTAACTCAACGTTCCGTCCGTCGCTGACCTCCCTCCTCTCCGTTGTGTCTTTCGTTCTTCAGATTTGGGACATGAGCGACGACGAGAGCATCTGACGGAGCTGGAGGGACGACAGGAGGACCAGACCGACACTCCCCCCCCCCCCCCTCTGCATTCAAGTCTTTATCTGCTATTTTTGTTCATGATTAAAACTCACAATGACCCATGGGCGAAAAAAACCCAACGTCTTTAAAAGTAGCTTCAGTTTCTCTCGTGGGTTTTTTTTTTCTTTATACACAGAAAACTGAACCTTAACGTCACGAATTCATTTGTATTTCTTGAATATTCAGCAAATGTTTGTCACGGTTGCGGGAAAAGTTCCCACGGATCTCTTCTTTTCTAACTTTTGGATTAACTGGGGAATGTATTTGTTCTATAACTTGTTGATGGTCGGGGGGGGCGGGGGAGGGGGTGTTTCTATGTTGATATTTCTATGTTTGAATGACATCCACTGCATGGTCACTGTCGTAACCATCACACTTATTGTGTTTACTCAGGAGTCTGCCGGCAAAACTGCCGCAGCATCTGCTTGCCTCGTCAGTTTGGGAGAAATCCTCAGAGAAAGTATTAAAAAAACAAAAATGTATAAACAGAAAAATACATCGTGTCCAGTTGGACTGATGATGCAGATGATTTAAGAAGCTCTTGTTGCACGCACGTCTTGCTTTATTTTCTAATCTCACGTGTTTCTGCTCGGGTATTTGTCAGAGATCGTTTCGTTGTTTCTGTCCAGATAATTCCTACCTGTCATTGTATAATCACAAAACTGGAATAAAGTCTGTGTCTCTTGATTTCTGGAGCCACAGAACAGATTCAACTTCTTGTCTTCAGATGTTTTTTTTTCTTTAACTTTTTATCAATACACAATCTTTTTAAGCAATGAACATTCATAAAGCAAGTTTTTTTTTTTTTTGGACATTTCACTGTATTTTGCACCAGAATTAAGTCATTTTCCATCGTAATTGTTTTTTTTGCAACGGTAATTTAAAGGCTGTTTTGCCGGCCGCGGCCCCACAGACACAGTCTCACACAGTCAGAGTGGTTTAAAAGCACTTTATTGTTCATCGAGGCTACTTTACGTACAAAAAAGGTGGCCTGCCAAAACCTTTTTTTAGTAGAAGGAGACACAGAGCCACA
>NW_027662244.1:0-112500 GCF_963422515.1 Blennius ocellaris | reverse complement strand
AAAGTTTGTTTTTTAACTGGTTAAATGCAAGTGGGACAGTTAATCCACACAACACCAGGCAGCTGCAGACAAGGAGATTGATCCACGGCCTCCTGAAAAAGCAGATCCTCCTGCACGGCGAGATCCGGACCTCGACTCATCTCCACAGCGGCTTGGATTCGAGGTTAGTGTGGCACACGGGATTCTGGTTGAGCCTCTCTGGAACGGAATCATCCCAATTGTACAAAGTTTTAACAAACACATTTTTATCCTTTTAAGATTTAAGAACCACCCTCAGTCATTTAAAATCTTAGCTTTTATCAATCCTCTTTTAATCTACAACTTTACCTCTTACAATTGATTTTGGGGATGATTTATTCTTTATAAGAAAAGGATTTTACTGGTTTTAATCACCCTTGAGGATAAGTGAACTCAGTTTTATCCACTCTTTGAGAAATGTCAACCTTTTAAATAATCATTCTTCTACTGCTTTTACACTCACTCCCCCATTAATCCTTCTTTTGTATTTACCTCTCTACTTACCTTTTATTTACCTTTTTACTTACCTTTTTACTTACCTTTACTTCCTTGAGAGATGCTTTCCACCTTGGAGAACCTGGTGAATACTCACTTCCCCTACCAGCCGGACGAATCCTGGGACCCACACACCTGCTTATGGCCTCAAGTGGACCTGCAAGGTTTGGACCCGGTTAAAACAAGGATTAGATCCACTCTATATTTTAAAACCATACAAGTCTACCATCACACTAGTATTCTTAGCAAAGCAATAGAAGAAAACTCCATCCCACCAGGCATGGAGAAGAAAACACTACAACTTACTAACTTCATAAAGCCAGCAGGCCCCACACAGAAGGTTAAAGATAAAATTAAAGAAAATACTTACCTCTGGATGAAGAATAACTTACAAATATTACAGGATCACTATGAGGAGACAGAATCAAAACTCATGGAGTTAGTGGAGAGCAGCCAGCCATTCCAACCATCAGCATGGCAAATTGCAACCAACATGAGTAAAAAAAGATATGGTCGTCGACTCACAACATTAGTTTTGGAGGAAGCACGCCAAAACTTACGTGATTGGGCTGCTTACTATCCTGATGCAGATCTCACACCACCCATCCACTACACTTCGGTAGGGTCCCAAACCGAGGGCCTGGAGGACACCAACCCTGCTGTGAGGACGAAGACTTCCCCCTCCCCGGTCATCTCCACTCCACAAGAGGGTAAGGAACGGGCGGTACGACAAGAGGGACCCCCACGGAGTTCCCCGACACCGACCCACCAACCACCCCGAGGGATGGAGGGACCCCACCCCAGCAGGGTTCAGAGGGAGGCACCAGCCACCACCCACCAGGCCCGGATCCCAGCAACCACCGACAGGACAGACAGGAGGGAAACCTGCCCACCACCACAGCCCGCCCTTCTACAGCGGATCCACCGGAGGGATGAGACCACCACCCAGCGGACCTCCCACCGGCAGAAGATCCCACTTGGGGTGACGAGCAACCTGCAGACCTCCTTCAACTGGGGGACCCAACCACACCCAGCCCGCAACGCACTGCCGAGAACCAGGGTCCCTTCAACAGACCAACGGATCCCTTGGACGAGACATTGAACCAGTCTTAATTTAGAAAAATGTTCTTAATAAAGTCTGTAGAACTTTTAAATATACACTAGCTCCAATCTTAATTTCTAAAAACTCTTAATCCTTCTCTCACTACCTCCCCTCCCCCTCCCCCTCTCCTAAACCTAACTTTCCCCTCCCCCCTCTCTTCCCCCTCCCACCTTCTCTGATCTCCAATTTTACCCTAACCTCCCGCCCCCCTCTCTTGCCTAACCCTAAGGACCCACCCCCCTTAAAACATTACCCCCCTTCCCCTCCCACCCTTCTTTTCCCTCCCTTTTACTCTCTTTTTAATTTCTTAAAAAAAATGAAGGTGTTACACCAAATTTTAAGAATTAATGTGTTATTACCAGGTTTTTACAACACCTTTTAAAATGATCCTTTTAATATTGGAAAAACACTGTTTTTAAAAGTATGACCTGTCGCCCGTGCTTTTCTCGTTTATGTAAATTACCTAACCCTGCCAGAGCCAGCTATGCTTACAGTGCAAACATATACTAAATATTAAAAGGAAAAAACGTACTTTATTCCCCTTTTCTTAAAACATCCTTCTCCTTTTATTTTATTTTTATGGAGCCCTAAAAGTATTTAAAGTCTACTTTCTTTCAGAGATTTAGTCCACATCTCTTTTTATACTCCTTTTATATGAATTTCTTAAACAATTACTTCTTTTATTATTTCTTCACTTCCTGTTTGTTAGGCTCTGTTTCCTTCCAGAGAGGCAGCCGTAAATCCTAAAGTGACCACACGGGGGAGCCAAATGAATACATAGCAGATGGACTACAACCGAGAAAAACTACAAAGATGGTGTTCCACTTCCTGCTTTGACTCCTCCCACATCCTGTAAACTCCCTCCACAGGAACTAGAAAAGCCTGCTGCAGCAAACATTTCTCCAATGCCCCTGAGGAAGACGACACGTCGAAACGTTGGGCCTTTTAATTTTTCTCCTTTTTTACTCTTTGCAGAGACTGAGGATTTTAAGAATTTATTTGCTTTTTTGATTTTGACTGAGCTCAGCAAAGTTTGTTTTTTAACTGGTTAAATGCAAGTGGGACAGTTAATCCACACAACACCAGGCAGCTGCAGACAAGGAGATTGATCCACGGCCTCCTGAAAAAGCAGATCCTCCTGCACGGCGAGATCCGGACCTCGACTCATCTCCACAGCGGCTTGGATTCGAGGTTAGTGTGGCACACGGGATTCTGGTTGAGCCTCTCTGGAACGGAATCATCCCAATTGTACAAAGTTTTAACAAACACATTTTTATCCTTTTAAGATTTAAGAACCACCCTCAGTCATTTAAAATCTTAGCTTTTATCAATCCTCTTTTAATCTACAACTTTACCTCTTACAATTGATTTTGGGGATGATTTATTCTTTATAAGAAAAGGATTTTACTGGTTTTAATCACCCTTGAGGATAAGTGAACTCAGTTTTATCCACTCTTTGAGAAATGTCAACCTTTTAAATAATCATTCTTCTACTGCTTTTACACTCACTCCCCCATTAATCCTTCTTTTGTATTTACCTCTCTACTTACCTTTTATTTACCTTTTTACTTACCTTTTTACTTACCTTTACTTCCTTGAGAGATGCTTTCCACCTTGGAGAACCTGGTGAATACTCACTTCCCCTACCAGCCGGACGAATCCTGGGACCCACACACCTGCTTATGGCCTCAAGTGGACCTGCAAGGTTTGGACCCGGTTAAAACAAGGATTAGATCCACTCTATATTTTAAAACCATACAAGTCTACCATCACACTAGTATTCTTAGCAAAGCAATAGAAGAAAACTCCATCCCACCAGGCATGGAGAAGAAAACACTACAACTTACTAACTTCATAAAGCCAGCAGGCCCCACACAGAAGGTTAAAGATAAAATTAAAGAAAATACTTACCTCTGGATGAAGAATAACTTACAAATATTACAGGATCACTATGAGGAGACAGAATCAAAACTCATGGAGTTAGTGGAGAGCAGCCAGCCATTCCAACCATCAGCATGGCAAATTGCAACCAACATGAGTAAAAAAAGATATGGTCGTCGACTCACAACATTAGTTTTGGAGGAAGCACGCCAAAACTTACGTGATTGGGCTGCTTACTATCCTGATGCAGATCTCACACCACCCATCCACTACACTTCGGTAGGGTCCCAAACCGAGGGCCTGGAGGACACCAACCCTGCTGTGAGGACGAAGACTTCCCCCTCCCCGGTCATCTCCACTCCACAAGAGGGTAAGGAACGGGCGGTACGACAAGAGGGACCCCCACGGAGTTCCCCGACACCGACCCACCAACCACCCCGAGGGATGGAGGGACCCCACCCCAGCAGGGTTCAGAGGGAGGCACCAGCCACCACCCACCAGGCCCGGATCCCAGCAACCACCGACAGGACAGACAGGAGGGAAACCTGCCCACCACCACAGCCCGCCCTTCTACAGCGGATCCACCGGAGGGATGAGACCACCACCCAGCGGACCTCCCACCGGCAGAAGATCCCACTTGGGGTGACGAGCAACCTGCAGACCTCCTTCAACTGGGGGACCCAACCACACCCAGCCCGCAACGCACTGCCGAGAACCAGGGTCCCTTCAACAGACCAACGGATCCCTTGGACGAGACATTGAACCAGTCTTAATTTAGAAAAATGTTCTTAATAAAGTCTGTAGAACTTTTAAATATACACTAGCTCCAATCTTAATTTCTAAAAACTCTTAATCCTTCTCTCACTACCTCCCCTCCCCCTCCCCCTCTCCTAAACCTAACTTTCCCCTCCCCCCTCTCTTCCCCCTCCCACCTTCTCTGATCTCCAATTTTACCCTAACCTCCCGCCCCCCTCTCTTGCCTAACCCTAAGGACCCACCCCCCTTAAAACATTACCCCCCTTCCCCTCCCACCCTTCTTTTCCCTCCCTTTTACTCTCTTTTTAATTTCTTAAAAAAAATGAAGGTGTTACACCAAATTTTAAGAATTAATGTGTTATTACCAGGTTTTTACAACACCTTTTAAAATGATCCTTTTAATATTGGAAAAACACTGTTTTTAAAAGTATGACCTGTCGCCCGTGCTTTTCTCGTTTATGTAAATTACCTAACCCTAACCCTAACCCTAACCCTAACCCTAACCCTAACCCTAACCCTAACCCTAACCCTAACCCTAACCCTAACCCTAACCCCTAACCCCTAACCCTAACCCCTAACCCTAACCCTAACCCTAACCCTAACCCTAACCCTAACCCTAACCCTAACCCTAACCCTAACCCTAACCCTAACCCTAACCCTAACCCTAACCCTAACCCTAACCCTAACCCTAACCCTAACCCTAATTTTTTGAAGAGGACGAAAGTCCTCTAAAAATACCAAACCTCAACAAAGGTAATAAACCTAAATCCAGGGACACAAAACCCAAACAAGGGCACCAATCCAAATTCGGAAACTATACATATGTGAAATAAAGGGAAATAAAACAAAGGAAAAATACTTACCTGGGTCTATGATGGGAGGGGGATCCCCAGTGGATGGACCGTGCACCTACCGTCTCCTTCGGGGGGCGGGAATCCTTTCCCAACACCTAACCCGCCTGTGCCTCCCTGGGGAGAGCCTTACCATCTTGACCTAGAAACCCAAAATTAAAGGGAGAAAGAAAGGAAAAAGGAGGAAGGAAAGGAGGTGAAAGGAGGATAGACGACGGATAGGAAGAGAGGGAAAGGACAAGGAATAGAGAAATGGGTACAGAAAAAATGCAAGGCCACTTAAAATTTTGCCATAGAGCCCAAAGAGGGATGGCAGGGAGCCCAAAATGCGTGCCCCAATAATTATGTCCGGCAGCCCAAGATGCGTGCTAGCCAAAAATGGACCAAGCCCAAATTCGGAGTATTTGTGACCTTGTAAAGTATGGACCCTACCTCTAAATCCAAATCCGACTCTCTGGCCCTAATCCTAAACCTAATCCTAACCCTAACCTCATTCCCAACCCTAAATCCAGAATAGAACCCTAAGTTGGCCTAATCCTAAACCTAGGGACTTTGGAACCCTAAAGCGGACGTATAACAATAATTTAAAAATCCAAAATGTGATTAATTAAATCTTTAACATGATCAAAAAATTATAATGGGCCATCAATAATTTATCCTAAACCTAAGGACTCTAAAAACATAATATAACCTAATTTAAGTAATTGAAAGGAAGAAAACACATCACAGATTAAGAATATCCTTTATTTCATATATATATAATAATAACAATCAGTTGGAGGGGTACCAATTGTCAAAAGCAGGTATACAAGAAGGAGAGCTCCACTGGCTCCGCCCCCCTGGAGTATAAAAGGATGAAGCTCAGAGCAAGAGCTCATTCAGACATGGGACCTGCCAAGGGGAAACAGCCCACAGGGAAACCATGCAAAATAGAGTGTGCAGTCCTGATGAAGGCCGAAAAGAGCCGAAACGTCGACACAGGCATACTCTAAAAATCCAAAATGATCATAAATAATTTTTTGAAGAGGACGAAAGTCCTCTAAAAATACCAAACCTCAACAAAGGTAATAAACCTAAATCCAGGGACACAAAACCCAAACAAGGGCACCAATCCAAATTCGGAAACTATACATATGTGAAATAAAGGGAAATAAAACAAAGGAAAAATACTTACCTGGGTCTATGATGGGAGGGGGATCCCCAGTGGATGGACCGTGCACCTACCGTCTCCTTCGGGGGGCGGGAATCCTTTCCCAACACCTAACCCGCCTGTGCCTCCCTGGGGAGAGCCTTACCATCTTGACCTAGAAACCCAAAATTAAAGGGAGAAAGAAAGGAAAAAGGAGGAAGGAAAGGAGGTGAAAGGAGGATAGACGACGGATAGGAAGAGAGGGAAAGGACAAGGAATAGAGAAATGGGTACAGAAAAAATGCAAGGCCACTTAAAATTTTGCCATAGAGCCCAAAGAGGGATGGCAGGGAGCCCAAAATGCGTGCCCCAATAATTATGTCCGGCAGCCCAAGATGCGTGCTAGCCAAAAATGGACCAAGCCCAAATTCGGAGTATTTGTGACCTTGTAAAGTATGGACCCTACCTCTAAATCCAAATCCGACTCTCTGGCCCTAATCCTAAACCTAATCCTAACCCTAACCTCATTCCCAACCCTAAATCCAGAATAGAACCCTAAGTTGGCCTAATCCTAAACCTAGGGACTTTGGAACCCTAAAGCGGACGTATAACAATAATTTAAAAATCCAAAATGTGATTAATTAAATCTTTAACATGATCAAAAAATTATAATGGGCCATCAATAATTTATCCTAAACCTAAGGACTCTAAAAACATAATATAACCTAATTTAAGTAATTGAAAGGAAGAAAACACATCACAGATTAAGAATATCCTTTATTTCATATATATATAATAATAACAATCAGTTGGAGGGGTACCAATTGTCAAAAGCAGGTATACAAGAAGGAGAGCTCCACTGGCTCCGCCCCCCTGGAGTATAAAAGGATGAAGCTCAGAGCAAGAGCTCATTCAGACATGGGACCTGCCAAGGGGAAACAGCCCACAGGGAAACCATGCAAAATAGAGTGTGCAGTCCTGATGAAGGCCGAAAAGAGCCGAAACGTCGACACAGGCATACTCTAAAAATCCAAAATGATCATAAATAATTTTTTGAAGAGGACGAAAGTCCTCTAAAAATACCAAACCTCAACAAAGGTAATAAACCTAAATCCAGGGACACAAAACCCAAACAAGGGCACCAATCCAAATTCGGAAACTATACATATGTGAAATAAAGGGAAATAAAACAAAGGAAAAATACTTACCTGGGTCTATGATGGGAGGGGGATCCCCAGTGGATGGACCGTGCACCTACCGTCTCCTTCGGGGGGCGGGAATCCTTTCCCAACACCTAACCCGCCTGTGCCTCCCTGGGGAGAGCCTTACCATCTTGACCTAGAAACCCAAAATTAAAGGGAGAAAGAAAGGAAAAAGGAGGAAGGAAAGGAGGTGAAAGGAGGATAGACGACGGATAGGAAGAGAGGGAAAGGACAAGGAATAGAGAAATGGGTACAGAAAAAATGCAAGGCCACTTAAAATTTTGCCATAGAGCCCAAAGAGGGATGGCAGGGAGCCCAAAATGCGTGCCCCAATAATTATGTCCGGCAGCCCAAGATGCGTGCTAGCCAAAAATGGACCAAGCCCAAATTCGGAGTATTTGTGACCTTGTAAAGTATGGACCCTACCTCTAAATCCAAATCCGACTCTCTGGCCCTAATCCTAAACCTAATCCTAACCCTAACCTCATTCCCAACCCTAAATCCAGAATAGAACCCTAAGTTGGCCTAATCCTAAACCTAGGGACTTTGGAACCCTAAAGCGGACGTATAACAATAATTTAAAAATCCAAAATGTGATTAATTAAATCTTTAACATGATCAAAAAATTATAATGGGCCATCAATAATTTATCCTAAACCTAAGGACTCTAAAAACATAATATAACCTAATTTAAGTAATTGAAAGGAAGAAAACACATCACAGATTAAGAATATCCTTTATTTCATATATATATAATAATAACAATCAGTTGGAGGGGTACCAATTGTCAAAAGCAGGTATACAAGAAGGAGAGCTCCACTGGCTCCGCCCCCCTGGAGTATAAAAGGATGAAGCTCAGAGCAAGAGCTCATTCAGACATGGGACCTGCCAAGGGGAAACAGCCCACAGGGAAACCATGCAAAATAGAGTGTGCAGTCCTGATGAAGGCCGAAAAGAGCCGAAACGTCGACACAGGCATACTCTAAAAATCCAAAATGATCATAAATAATTTTTTGAAGAGGACGAAAGTCCTCTAAAAATACCAAACCTCAACAAAGGTAATAAACCTAAATCCAGGGACACAAAACCCAAACAAGGGCACCAATCCAAATTCGGAAACTATACATATGTGAAATAAAGGGAAATAAAACAAAGGAAAAATACTTACCTGGGTCTATGATGGGAGGGGGATCCCCAGTGGATGGACCGTGCACCTACCGTCTCCTTCGGGGGGCGGGAATCCTTTCCCAACACCTAACCCGCCTGTGCCTCCCTGGGGAGAGCCTTACCATCTTGACCTAGAAACCCAAAATTAAAGGGAGAAAGAAAGGAAAAAGGAGGAAGGAAAGGAGGTGAAAGGAGGATAGACGACGGATAGGAAGAGAGGGAAAGGACAAGGAATAGAGAAATGGGTACAGAAAAAATGCAAGGCCACTTAAAATTTTGCCATAGAGCCCAAAGAGGGATGGCAGGGAGCCCAAAATGCGTGCCCCAATAATTATGTCCGGCAGCCCAAGATGCGTGCTAGCCAAAAATGGACCAAGCCCAAATTCGGAGTATTTGTGACCTTGTAAAGTATGGACCCTACCTCTAAATCCAAATCCGACTCTCTGGCCCTAATCCTAAACCTAATCCTAACCCTAACCTCATTCCCAACCCTAAATCCAGAATAGAACCCTAAGTTGGCCTAATCCTAAACCTAGGGACTTTGGAACCCTAAAGCGGACGTATAACAATAATTTAAAAATCCAAAATGTGATTAATTAAATCTTTAACATGATCAAAAAATTATAATGGGCCATCAATAATTTATCCTAAACCTAAGGACTCTAAAAACATAATATAACCTAATTTAAGTAATTGAAAGGAAGAAAACACATCACAGATTAAGAATATCCTTTATTTCATATATATATAATAATAACAATCAGTTGGAGGGGTACCAATTGTCAAAAGCAGGTATACAAGAAGGAGAGCTCCACTGGCTCCGCCCCCCTGGAGTATAAAAGGATGAAGCTCAGAGCAAGAGCTCATTCAGACATGGGACCTGCCAAGGGGAAACAGCCCACAGGGAAACCATGCAAAATAGAGTGTGCAGTCCTGATGAAGGCCGAAAAGAGCCGAAACGTCGACACAGGCATACTCTAAAAATCCAAAATGATCATAAATAATTTTTTGAAGAGGACGAAAGTCCTCTAAAAATACCAAACCTCAACAAAGGTAATAAACCTAAATCCAGGGACACAAAACCCAAACAAGGGCACCAATCCAAATTCGGAAACTATACATATGTGAAATAAAGGGAAATAAAACAAAGGAAAAATACTTACCTGGGTCTATGATGGGAGGGGGATCCCCAGTGGATGGACCGTGCACCTACCGTCTCCTTCGGGGGGCGGGAATCCTTTCCCAACACCTAACCCGCCTGTGCCTCCCTGGGGAGAGCCTTACCATCTTGACCTAGAAACCCAAAATTAAAGGGAGAAAGAAAGGAAAAAGGAGGAAGGAAAGGAGGTGAAAGGAGGATAGACGACGGATAGGAAGAGAGGGAAAGGACAAGGAATAGAGAAATGGGTACAGAAAAAATGCAAGGCCACTTAAAATTTTGCCATAGAGCCCAAAGAGGGATGGCAGGGAGCCCAAAATGCGTGCCCCAATAATTATGTCCGGCAGCCCAAGATGCGTGCTAGCCAAAAATGGACCAAGCCCAAATTCGGAGTATTTGTGACCTTGTAAAGTATGGACCCTACCTCTAAATCCAAATCCGACTCTCTGGCCCTAATCCTAAACCTAATCCTAACCCTAACCTCATTCCCAACCCTAAATCCAGAATAGAACCCTAAGTTGGCCTAATCCTAAACCTAGGGACTTTGGAACCCTAAAGCGGACGTATAACAATAATTTAAAAATCCAAAATGTGATTAATTAAATCTTTAACATGATCAAAAAATTATAATGGGCCATCAATAATTTATCCTAAACCTAAGGACTCTAAAAACATAATATAACCTAATTTAAGTAATTGAAAGGAAGAAAACACATCACAGATTAAGAATATCCTTTATTTCATATATATATAATAATAACAATCAGTTGGAGGGGTACCAATTGTCAAAAGCAGGTATACAAGAAGGAGAGCTCCACTGGCTCCGCCCCCCTGGAGTATAAAAGGATGAAGCTCAGAGCAAGAGCTCATTCAGACATGGGACCTGCCAAGGGGAAACAGCCCACAGGGAAACCATGCAAAATAGAGTGTGCAGTCCTGATGAAGGCCGAAAAGAGCCGAAACGTCGACACAGGCATACTCTAAAAATCCAAAATGATCATAAATAATTTTTTGAAGAGGACGAAAGTCCTCTAAAAATACCAAACCTCAACAAAGGTAATAAACCTAAATCCAGGGACACAAAACCCAAACAAGGGCACCAATCCAAATTCGGAAACTATACATATGTGAAATAAAGGGAAATAAAACAAAGGAAAAATACTTACCTGGGTCTATGATGGGAGGGGGATCCCCAGTGGATGGACCGTGCACCTACCGTCTCCTTCGGGGGGCGGGAATCCTTTCCCAACACCTAACCCGCCTGTGCCTCCCTGGGGAGAGCCTTACCATCTTGACCTAGAAACCCAAAATTAAAGGGAGAAAGAAAGGAAAAAGGAGGAAGGAAAGGAGGTGAAAGGAGGATAGACGACGGATAGGAAGAGAGGGAAAGGACAAGGAATAGAGAAATGGGTACAGAAAAAATGCAAGGCCACTTAAAATTTTGCCATAGAGCCCAAAGAGGGATGGCAGGGAGCCCAAAATGCGTGCCCCAATAATTATGTCCGGCAGCCCAAGATGCGTGCTAGCCAAAAATGGACCAAGCCCAAATTCGGAGTATTTGTGACCTTGTAAAGTATGGACCCTACCTCTAAATCCAAATCCGACTCTCTGGCCCTAATCCTAAACCTAATCCTAACCCTAACCTCATTCCCAACCCTAAATCCAGAATAGAACCCTAAGTTGGCCTAATCCTAAACCTAGGGACTTTGGAACCCTAAAGCGGACGTATAACAATAATTTAAAAATCCAAAATGTGATTAATTAAATCTTTAACATGATCAAAAAATTATAATGGGCCATCAATAATTTATCCTAAACCTAAGGACTCTAAAAACATAATATAACCTAATTTAAGTAATTGAAAGGAAGAAAACACATCACAGATTAAGAATATCCTTTATTTCATATATATATAATAATAACAATCAGTTGGAGGGGTACCAATTGTCAAAAGCAGGTATACAAGAAGGAGAGCTCCACTGGCTCCGCCCCCCTGGAGTATAAAAGGATGAAGCTCAGAGCAAGAGCTCATTCAGACATGGGACCTGCCAAGGGGAAACAGCCCACAGGGAAACCATGCAAAATAGAGTGTGCAGTCCTGATGAAGGCCGAAAAGAGCCGAAACGTCGACACAGGCATACTCTAAAAATCCAAAATGATCATAAATAATTTTTTGAAGAGGACGAAAGTCCTCTAAAAATACCAAACCTCAACAAAGGTAATAAACCTAAATCCAGGGACACAAAACCCAAACAAGGGCACCAATCCAAATTCGGAAACTATACATATGTGAAATAAAGGGAAATAAAACAAAGGAAAAATACTTACCTGGGTCTATGATGGGAGGGGGATCCCCAGTGGATGGACCGTGCACCTACCGTCTCCTTCGGGGGGCGGGAATCCTTTCCCAACACCTAACCCGCCTGTGCCTCCCTGGGGAGAGCCTTACCATCTTGACCTAGAAACCCAAAATTAAAGGGAGAAAGAAAGGAAAAAGGAGGAAGGAAAGGAGGTGAAAGGAGGATAGACGACGGATAGGAAGAGAGGGAAAGGACAAGGAATAGAGAAATGGGTACAGAAAAAATGCAAGGCCACTTAAAATTTTGCCATAGAGCCCAAAGAGGGATGGCAGGGAGCCCAAAATGCGTGCCCCAATAATTATGTCCGGCAGCCCAAGATGCGTGCTAGCCAAAAATGGACCAAGCCCAAATTCGGAGTATTTGTGACCTTGTAAAGTATGGACCCTACCTCTAAATCCAAATCCGACTCTCTGGCCCTAATCCTAAACCTAATCCTAACCCTAACCTCATTCCCAACCCTAAATCCAGAATAGAACCCTAAGTTGGCCTAATCCTAAACCTAGGGACTTTGGAACCCTAAAGCGGACGTATAACAATAATTTAAAAATCCAAAATGTGATTAATTAAATCTTTAACATGATCAAAAAATTATAATGGGCCATCAATAATTTATCCTAAACCTAAGGACTCTAAAAACATAATATAACCTAATTTAAGTAATTGAAAGGAAGAAAACACATCACAGATTAAGAATATCCTTTATTTCATATATATATAATAATAACAATCAGTTGGAGGGGTACCAATTGTCAAAAGCAGGTATACAAGAAGGAGAGCTCCACTGGCTCCGCCCCCCTGGAGTATAAAAGGATGAAGCTCAGAGCAAGAGCTCATTCAGACATGGGACCTGCCAAGGGGAAACAGCCCACAGGGAAACCATGCAAAATAGAGTGTGCAGTCCTGATGAAGGCCGAAAAGAGCCGAAACGTCGACACAGGCATACTCTAAAAATCCAAAATGATCATAAATAATTTTTTGAAGAGGACGAAAGTCCTCTAAAAATACCAAACCTCAACAAAGGTAATAAACCTAAATCCAGGGACACAAAACCCAAACAAGGGCACCAATCCAAATTCGGAAACTATACATATGTGAAATAAAGGGAAATAAAACAAAGGAAAAATACTTACCTGGGTCTATGATGGGAGGGGGATCCCCAGTGGATGGACCGTGCACCTACCGTCTCCTTCGGGGGGCGGGAATCCTTTCCCAACACCTAACCCGCCTGTGCCTCCCTGGGGAGAGCCTTACCATCTTGACCTAGAAACCCAAAATTAAAGGGAGAAAGAAAGGAAAAAGGAGGAAGGAAAGGAGGTGAAAGGAGGATAGACGACGGATAGGAAGAGAGGGAAAGGACAAGGAATAGAGAAATGGGTACAGAAAAAATGCAAGGCCACTTAAAATTTTGCCATAGAGCCCAAAGAGGGATGGCAGGGAGCCCAAAATGCGTGCCCCAATAATTATGTCCGGCAGCCCAAGATGCGTGCTAGCCAAAAATGGACCAAGCCCAAATTCGGAGTATTTGTGACCTTGTAAAGTATGGACCCTACCTCTAAATCCAAATCCGACTCTCTGGCCCTAATCCTAAACCTAATCCTAACCCTAACCTCATTCCCAACCCTAAATCCAGAATAGAACCCTAAGTTGGCCTAATCCTAAACCTAGGGACTTTGGAACCCTAAAGCGGACGTATAACAATAATTTAAAAATCCAAAATGTGATTAATTAAATCTTTAACATGATCAAAAAATTATAATGGGCCATCAATAATTTATCCTAAACCTAAGGACTCTAAAAACATAATATAACCTAATTTAAGTAATTGAAAGGAAGAAAACACATCACAGATTAAGAATATCCTTTATTTCATATATATATAATAATAACAATCAGTTGGAGGGGTACCAATTGTCAAAAGCAGGTATACAAGAAGGAGAGCTCCACTGGCTCCGCCCCCCTGGAGTATAAAAGGATGAAGCTCAGAGCAAGAGCTCATTCAGACATGGGACCTGCCAAGGGGAAACAGCCCACAGGGAAACCATGCAAAATAGAGTGTGCAGTCCTGATGAAGGCCGAAAAGAGCCGAAACGTCGACACAGGCATACTCTAAAAATCCAAAATGATCATAAATAATTTTTTGAAGAGGACGAAAGTCCTCTAAAAATACCAAACCTCAACAAAGGTAATAAACCTAAATCCAGGGACACAAAACCCAAACAAGGGCACCAATCCAAATTCGGAAACTATACATATGTGAAATAAAGGGAAATAAAACAAAGGAAAAATACTTACCTGGGTCTATGATGGGAGGGGGATCCCCAGTGGATGGACCGTGCACCTACCGTCTCCTTCGGGGGGCGGGAATCCTTTCCCAACACCTAACCCGCCTGTGCCTCCCTGGGGAGAGCCTTACCATCTTGACCTAGAAACCCAAAATTAAAGGGAGAAAGAAAGGAAAAAGGAGGAAGGAAAGGAGGTGAAAGGAGGATAGACGACGGATAGGAAGAGAGGGAAAGGACAAGGAATAGAGAAATGGGTACAGAAAAAATGCAAGGCCACTTAAAATTTTGCCATAGAGCCCAAAGAGGGATGGCAGGGAGCCCAAAATGCGTGCCCCAATAATTATGTCCGGCAGCCCAAGATGCGTGCTAGCCAAAAATGGACCAAGCCCAAATTCGGAGTATTTGTGACCTTGTAAAGTATGGACCCTACCTCTAAATCCAAATCCGACTCTCTGGCCCTAATCCTAAACCTAATCCTAACCCTAACCTCATTCCCAACCCTAAATCCAGAATAGAACCCTAAGTTGGCCTAATCCTAAACCTAGGGACTTTGGAACCCTAAAGCGGACGTATAACAATAATTTAAAAATCCAAAATGTGATTAATTAAATCTTTAACATGATCAAAAAATTATAATGGGCCATCAATAATTTATCCTAAACCTAAGGACTCTAAAAACATAATATAACCTAATTTAAGTAATTGAAAGGAAGAAAACACATCACAGATTAAGAATATCCTTTATTTCATATATATATAATAATAACAATCAGTTGGAGGGGTACCAATTGTCAAAAGCAGGTATACAAGAAGGAGAGCTCCACTGGCTCCGCCCCCCTGGAGTATAAAAGGATGAAGCTCAGAGCAAGAGCTCATTCAGACATGGGACCTGCCAAGGGGAAACAGCCCACAGGGAAACCATGCAAAATAGAGTGTGCAGTCCTGATGAAGGCCGAAAAGAGCCGAAACGTCGACACAGGCATACTCTAAAAATCCAAAATGATCATAAATAATTTTTTGAAGAGGACGAAAGTCCTCTAAAAATACCAAACCTCAACAAAGGTAATAAACCTAAATCCAGGGACACAAAACCCAAACAAGGGCACCAATCCAAATTCGGAAACTATACATATGTGAAATAAAGGGAAATAAAACAAAGGAAAAATACTTACCTGGGTCTATGATGGGAGGGGGATCCCCAGTGGATGGACCGTGCACCTACCGTCTCCTTCGGGGGGCGGGAATCCTTTCCCAACACCTAACCCGCCTGTGCCTCCCTGGGGAGAGCCTTACCATCTTGACCTAGAAACCCAAAATTAAAGGGAGAAAGAAAGGAAAAAGGAGGAAGGAAAGGAGGTGAAAGGAGGATAGACGACGGATAGGAAGAGAGGGAAAGGACAAGGAATAGAGAAATGGGTACAGAAAAAATGCAAGGCCACTTAAAATTTTGCCATAGAGCCCAAAGAGGGATGGCAGGGAGCCCAAAATGCGTGCCCCAATAATTATGTCCGGCAGCCCAAGATGCGTGCTAGCCAAAAATGGACCAAGCCCAAATTCGGAGTATTTGTGACCTTGTAAAGTATGGACCCTACCTCTAAATCCAAATCCGACTCTCTGGCCCTAATCCTAAACCTAATCCTAACCCTAACCTCATTCCCAACCCTAAATCCAGAATAGAACCCTAAGTTGGCCTAATCCTAAACCTAGGGACTTTGGAACCCTAAAGCGGACGTATAACAATAATTTAAAAATCCAAAATGTGATTAATTAAATCTTTAACATGATCAAAAAATTATAATGGGCCATCAATAATTTATCCTAAACCTAAGGACTCTAAAAACATAATATAACCTAATTTAAGTAATTGAAAGGAAGAAAACACATCACAGATTAAGAATATCCTTTATTTCATATATATATAATAATAACAATCAGTTGGAGGGGTACCAATTGTCAAAAGCAGGTATACAAGAAGGAGAGCTCCACTGGCTCCGCCCCCCTGGAGTATAAAAGGATGAAGCTCAGAGCAAGAGCTCATTCAGACATGGGACCTGCCAAGGGGAAACAGCCCACAGGGAAACCATGCAAAATAGAGTGTGCAGTCCTGATGAAGGCCGAAAAGAGCCGAAACGTCGACACAGGCATACTCTAAAAATCCAAAATGATCATAAATAATTTTTTGAAGAGGACGAAAGTCCTCTAAAAATACCAAACCTCAACAAAGGTAATAAACCTAAATCCAGGGACACAAAACCCAAACAAGGGCACCAATCCAAATTCGGAAACTATACATATGTGAAATAAAGGGAAATAAAACAAAGGAAAAATACTTACCTGGGTCTATGATGGGAGGGGGATCCCCAGTGGATGGACCGTGCACCTACCGTCTCCTTCGGGGGGCGGGAATCCTTTCCCAACACCTAACCCGCCTGTGCCTCCCTGGGGAGAGCCTTACCATCTTGACCTAGAAACCCAAAATTAAAGGGAGAAAGAAAGGAAAAAGGAGGAAGGAAAGGAGGTGAAAGGAGGATAGACGACGGATAGGAAGAGAGGGAAAGGACAAGGAATAGAGAAATGGGTACAGAAAAAATGCAAGGCCACTTAAAATTTTGCCATAGAGCCCAAAGAGGGATGGCAGGGAGCCCAAAATGCGTGCCCCAATAATTATGTCCGGCAGCCCAAGATGCGTGCTAGCCAAAAATGGACCAAGCCCAAATTCGGAGTATTTGTGACCTTGTAAAGTATGGACCCTACCTCTAAATCCAAATCCGACTCTCTGGCCCTAATCCTAAACCTAATCCTAACCCTAACCTCATTCCCAACCCTAAATCCAGAATAGAACCCTAAGTTGGCCTAATCCTAAACCTAGGGACTTTGGAACCCTAAAGCGGACGTATAACAATAATTTAAAAATCCAAAATGTGATTAATTAAATCTTTAACATGATCAAAAAATTATAATGGGCCATCAATAATTTATCCTAAACCTAAGGACTCTAAAAACATAATATAACCTAATTTAAGTAATTGAAAGGAAGAAAACACATCACAGATTAAGAATATCCTTTATTTCATATATATATAATAATAACAATCAGTTGGAGGGGTACCAATTGTCAAAAGCAGGTATACAAGAAGGAGAGCTCCACTGGCTCCGCCCCCCTGGAGTATAAAAGGATGAAGCTCAGAGCAAGAGCTCATTCAGACATGGGACCTGCCAAGGGGAAACAGCCCACAGGGAAACCATGCAAAATAGAGTGTGCAGTCCTGATGAAGGCCGAAAAGAGCCGAAACGTCGACACAGGCATACTCTAAAAATCCAAAATGATCATAAATAATTTTTTGAAGAGGACGAAAGTCCTCTAAAAATACCAAACCTCAACAAAGGTAATAAACCTAAATCCAGGGACACAAAACCCAAACAAGGGCACCAATCCAAATTCGGAAACTATACATATGTGAAATAAAGGGAAATAAAACAAAGGAAAAATACTTACCTGGGTCTATGATGGGAGGGGGATCCCCAGTGGATGGACCGTGCACCTACCGTCTCCTTCGGGGGGCGGGAATCCTTTCCCAACACCTAACCCGCCTGTGCCTCCCTGGGGAGAGCCTTACCATCTTGACCTAGAAACCCAAAATTAAAGGGAGAAAGAAAGGAAAAAGGAGGAAGGAAAGGAGGTGAAAGGAGGATAGACGACGGATAGGAAGAGAGGGAAAGGACAAGGAATAGAGAAATGGGTACAGAAAAAATGCAAGGCCACTTAAAATTTTGCCATAGAGCCCAAAGAGGGATGGCAGGGAGCCCAAAATGCGTGCCCCAATAATTATGTCCGGCAGCCCAAGATGCGTGCTAGCCAAAAATGGACCAAGCCCAAATTCGGAGTATTTGTGACCTTGTAAAGTATGGACCCTACCTCTAAATCCAAATCCGACTCTCTGGCCCTAATCCTAAACCTAATCCTAACCCTAACCTCATTCCCAACCCTAAATCCAGAATAGAACCCTAAGTTGGCCTAATCCTAAACCTAGGGACTTTGGAACCCTAAAGCGGACGTATAACAATAATTTAAAAATCCAAAATGTGATTAATTAAATCTTTAACATGATCAAAAAATTATAATGGGCCATCAATAATTTATCCTAAACCTAAGGACTCTAAAAACATAATATAACCTAATTTAAGTAATTGAAAGGAAGAAAACACATCACAGATTAAGAATATCCTTTATTTCATATATATATAATAATAACAATCAGTTGGAGGGGTACCAATTGTCAAAAGCAGGTATACAAGAAGGAGAGCTCCACTGGCTCCGCCCCCCTGGAGTATAAAAGGATGAAGCTCAGAGCAAGAGCTCATTCAGACATGGGACCTGCCAAGGGGAAACAGCCCACAGGGAAACCATGCAAAATAGAGTGTGCAGTCCTGATGAAGGCCGAAAAGAGCCGAAACGTCGACACAGGCATACTCTAAAAATCCAAAATGATCATAAATAATTTTTTGAAGAGGACGAAAGTCCTCTAAAAATACCAAACCTCAACAAAGGTAATAAACCTAAATCCAGGGACACAAAACCCAAACAAGGGCACCAATCCAAATTCGGAAACTATACATATGTGAAATAAAGGGAAATAAAACAAAGGAAAAATACTTACCTGGGTCTATGATGGGAGGGGGATCCCCAGTGGATGGACCGTGCACCTACCGTCTCCTTCGGGGGGCGGGAATCCTTTCCCAACACCTAACCCGCCTGTGCCTCCCTGGGGAGAGCCTTACCCCTAACCCTAACCCTAACCCTAACCCTTAACCCTAACCCTAACCCTTAACCCTAACCCTTAACCCTAACCCTAACCCTTAACCCTAACCCTAACCCTAACCCTTAACCCTAACCCTAACCCTAACCCTTAACCCTAACCCTAACCCTAACCCTTAACCCTAACCCTAACCCTAACCCTTAACCCTAACCCTAACCCTAACCCTTAACCCTAACCCTAACCCTAACCCTTAACCCTAACCCTAACCCTAACCCTTAACCCTAACCCTAACCCTAACCCTTAACCCTAACCCTAACCCTAACCCTTAACCCTAACCCTAACCCTAGGACTTAACCCTAACCCTAACCCTAGGACTTAACCCTAACCCTAACCCTAGGACTTAACCCTAACCCTAACCCTAGGACTTAACCCTAACCCTAACCCTAGGACTTAACCCTAACCCTAACCCTAGGACTTAACCCTAACCCTAACCCTAGGACTTAACCCTAACCCTAACCCTAGGACTTAACCCTAACCCTAACCCTAGGACTTAACCCTAACCCTAACCCTAGGACTTAACCCTAACCCTAACCCTAGGACTTAACCCTAACCCTAACCCTAGGACTTAACCCTAACCCTAACCCTAGGACTTAACCCTAACCCTAACCCTAGGACTTAACCCTAACCCTAACCCTAGGACTTAACCCTAACCCTAACCCTAGGACTTAACCCTAACCCTAACCCTAGGACTTAACCCTAACCCTAACCCTAGGACTTAACCCTAACCCTAACCCTAGGACTTAACCCTAACCCTAACCCTAGGACTTAACCCTAACCCTAACCCTAGGACTTAACCCTAACCCTAACCCTAGGACTTAACCCTAACCCTAACCCTAGGACTTAACCCTAACCCTAACCCTAGGACTTAACCCTAACCCTAACCCTAGGACTTAACCCTAACCCTAACCCTAGGACTTAACCCTAACCCTAACCCTAGGACTTAACCCTAACCCTAACCCTAGGACTTAACCCTAACCCTAACCCTAGGACTTAACCCTAACCCTAACCCTAGGACTTAACCCTAACCCTAACCCTAGGACTTAACCCTAACCCTAACCCTAGGACTTAACCCTAACCCTAACCCTAGGACTTAACCCTAACCCTAACCCTAGGACTTAACCCTAACCCTAACCCTAGGACTTAACCCTAACCCTAACCCTAGGACTTAACCCTAACCCTAACCCTAGGACTTAACCCTAACCCTAACCCTAGGACTTAACCCTAACCCTAACCCTAGGACTTAACCCTAACCCTAACCCTAGGACTTAACCCTAACCCTAACCCTAGGACTTAACCCTAACCCTAACCCTAGGACTTAACCCTAACCCTAACCCTAGGACTTAACCCTAACCCTAACCCTAGGACTTAACCCTAACCCTAACCCTAGGACTTAACCCTAACCCTAACCCTAGGACTTAACCCTAACCCTAACCCTAGGACTTAACCCTAACCCTAACCCTAGGACTTAACCCTAACCCTAACCCTAGGACTTAACCCTAACCCTAACCCTAGGACTTAACCCTAACCCTAACCCTAGGACTTAACCCTAACCCTAACCCTAGGACTTAACCCTAACCCTAACCCTAGGACTTAACCCTAACCCTAACCCTAGGACTTAACCCTAACCCTAACCCTAGGACTTAACCCTAACCCTAACCCTAGGACTTAACCCTAACCCTAACCCTAGGACTTAACCCTAACCCTAACCCTAGGACTTAACCCTAACCCTAACCCTAGGACTTAACCCTAACCCTAACCCTAGGACTTAACCCTAACCCTAACCCTAGGACTTAACCCTAACCCTAACCCTAGGACTTAACCCTAACCCTAACCCTAGGACTTAACCCTAACCCTAACCCTAGGACTTAACCCTAACCCTAACCCTAGGACTTAACCCTAACCCTAACCCTAGGACTTAACCCTAACCCTAACCCTAGGACTTAACCCTAACCCTAACCCTAGGACTTAACCCTAACCCTAACCCTAGGACTTAACCCTAACCCTAACCCTAGGACTTAACCCTAACCCTAACCCTAGGACTTAACCCTAACCCTAACCCTAGGACTTAACCCTAACCCTAACCCTAGGACTTAACCCTAACCCTAACCCTAGGACTTAACCCTAACCCTAACCCTAGGACTTAACCCTAACCCTAACCCTAGGACTTAACCCTAACCCTAACCCTAGGACTTAACCCTAACCCTAACCCTAGGACTTAACCCTAACCCTAACCCTAGGACTTAACCCTAACCCTAACCCTAGGACTTAACCCTAACCCTAACCCTAGGACTTAACCCTAACCCTAACCCTAGGACTTAACCCTAACCCTAACCCTAGGACTTAACCCTAACCCTAACCCTAGGACTTAACCCTAACCCTAACCCTAGGACTTAACCCTAACCCTAACCCTAGGACTTAACCCTAACCCTAACCCTAGGACTTAACCCTAACCCTAACCCTAGGACCTAACCCTAACCCTAACCCTAGGACCTAACCCTAACCCTAACCCTAGGACCTAACCCTAACCCTAGGACTTAACCCTAACCCTAACCCTAACCCACAAATATTTATGATTTCAGGAGTTTGTGATGATGCACTGTCCAAGTAGCAACAATTTTTTATTTCAGGAGTTTGTGTTGATGAACCATCCAAATAGCAAAAAAATTTTATTTCAGGAGTTTGTGTTGATGGAGAAATACTTGCCGGGCCATCAACACAAACTCCTGAAATAAAGCATTTTTGCTATTTGGACGGTGCATCAACACAAACTACTGAAACAAAAAATTGTTGCTACTTGGACGGTGCATCAACACAAACTCCTAAAATCACAAATACTTGCTGGTCCATCAACACAAACTCCTGAAATCACAAATACTTGCCACTTGGACGGTCCATCAACACAAATTTCTGAAATTACAAATACTTGCCGGTCCATCAACACAAACTCCTCAAATAAAAAATTTTGTTTATTTGGATGGTGCATCACAACAAACTCCTGAAATCACAAAGACTTGCCGGTCCATCAACACAAACTCCTCAAATAAAAAATTGTTGTTATTTGGATGGTGCATCACAACAAACTCCTGAAATCACAAAGACTTGCCGGGCCATCAACACAAACTCCTGAAATAAAAAATTGTTGCTACTCTGATGGTGCATCATCACAAACTCCTGAAATAACAAATTGCTTCTACTTGGATGGTGCATCATCACAAACTCCTGAAATAACAAATTGCTGCTACTTGGACGGTGCATCAAAACAAACTCCTGAAATTACAAATACTGGCCGGGCCATCAACACAAACTCCTGAAATAAAAAATTGTTGCTACTTGGATGGTGCATCATCACAAACTCCTGAAATCACAAATACTTGCCGGGCCATCAACACAAACTCCTGAAATAAAAAATTGTTGCTACTTGGATGGTCAATAAACACAAACTCCTGAAATAAAAAATTGCTGCTACTTGGACGGTGCATCAAAACAGACTTCTGAAATTACAAATACTTGCCGGGCCATCAACACAAACTCCTGATATAAAAAATGGTTGCTACTTGGATGGTGCATTTACACAAACTACTGAAATAAAAAATTGTTGCTACTTGGACAGTGCATCAACACAAACTCCTGAAATCACAAATACTTGCTGGTTCATCAACCCTAACTCCTGAAAGGAGCTGTGGGAAGAGGGAGACAGTTTCTTTTGACAAAATGGGGGAACATGGAGAGTGGACAATGGTGCATTATGTAAGGCGCAAAAACAGGGGACCCCGGATGGAGGGACAACAGGGGCCCTGGTCAACAATATGGGCAAAAAATTATGGGTACCGGGAGAAGGATGTACATATACCCGATGGATGGACTTACGCCACCAACCCCCTCAGAGAAAACAAAAAACCACAGAAATAATAAAACCCATTCAAACAATAAAACTGTTCAACCACCATGCATTTGAGCCCTATGTCAACCAACAGGTCAAGACTAGGGGATGGAGTGTGAGATTGTCTAAACCCAACAGCGTGAAATGTACAGACAAAAAACACTTTGCAATAACCTAAGTTATGTTTATTCTGCAAAAGTTTTTACCCTTTACTGACTCTACATTTCCCCCCCCAACATGTTTGCACAGAGTTGTACCACAGATTTGACTAAACATGGGCGGCCGATCGTAGTTGAAAGCCCAGGCAGCATAAATTGCAGGCTTCAAGTGGGACACAAGACCTATTGGCACACAACACAGATGGAACATGCATCAACACTACAAGAAACAATTCAACCACCATGCATTGGACATTAGTTCCCCATGTCAACCAACGAGTCAACATTAGGGGATGGAGTCTGAGATTGTCTAAACCCAATAGCATGCAATGTACAGACAAAAAACACTTTGCAATAGCCTCATGTTTATTGTTCTACCAAAAGTTTTTACCCTTTACTGACTCTACATTTCCCCCCCCCCAACATGTTTGCACAGAGTTGTACCACAGATTTGACTAAACATGGGCGGCCGATCGTAGTTGAAAGCCCAGGCAGCATAAATTGCAGGCTTCAAGTGGGACACAAGACCTATTGGCACACAACACAGATGGAACATACATTAACACTACAAGAAACAATTCAACCACCATGCATTGGACATTTGTTCCCCATGTCAACCAACGAGTCAACATTAGGGGATGGAGTCTGAGATTGTCTAAACCCAATAGCATGCAATGTACAGACAAAAACCACTTTGCAATAGCCTCATGTTTATTGTTCTGCCAAAAGTTTTTACCCTTTACTGACTCTACATTTCCCCCCAACATGTTTGCACAGAGTTGTACCACACATTTGACTAAACATGGGTGGCCGATCGTAGTTGAAAGCCCAGGCAGCATAAATTGCAGGCTTCAAGTGGGACACAAGACCTATTGGCACACAACACAGATGGAACATACATTAACACTACAAGAAACAATTCAACCACCATGCATTGGACATTTGTTCCCCATGTCAACCAACGAGTCAACATTAGGGGATGGAGTCTGAGATTGTCTAAACCCAATAACATGCAATGTACAGACAAAAAACACTTTGCAATAGCCTCATGTTTATTGTTCTGCCAAAAGTTTTTACCCTTTACTGACTCTACATTTCCCCCAACATGTTTGCACAGAGTTGTACCACACATTTGACTAAACATGGGTGGCCGATCGTAGTTGAAAGCCCAGGCAGCATAAATTGCAGGCTTCAAGTGGGACACAAGACCTATTGGCACACAACACAGATGGAACATACATTAACACTACAAGAAACAATTCAACCACCATGCATTGGACATTTGTTCCCCATGTCAACCAACGAGTCAACATTAGGGGATGGAGTCTGAGATTGTCTAAACCAAATAGCATGCAATGTACAGACAAAAAACACTTTGCAATAGCCTCATGTTTATTGTTCTGCCAAAAGTTTTTACCCTTTACTGACTCTACATTTCCCCCAACATGTTTGCACAGAGTTGTACCACACATTTGACTAAACATGGGTGGCCGATCGTAGTTGAAAGCCCAGGCAGCATAAATTGCAGGCTTCAAGTGGGACACAACACAGATGGAACATACATTAACACTACAAGAAACAATTCAACCACCATGCATTGGACATTTGTTCCCCATGTCAACCAACGAGTCAACATTAGGGGATGAGTCTGAGATTGTCTAAACCCAACAGCATGCAATGTACAGACAAAAAACACTTTGCAATACCCTCATGTTTATTGTTCTGCCAAAAGTTTTTACCCTTTACTGACTCTATATTTCCCCCCCAACATGTTTGCACAGAGTTGTACCACAGATTTGACTAAACATGGGCGGCCGATCGTAGTTGAAAGCCCAGGCAGCATAAATTGCAGGCTTCAAGTGGGACACAAGACCTATTGGCACACAACACAGATGGAACATACATTAACACTACAAGAAACAATTCAACCACCATGCATTGGACATTTGTTCCCCATGTCAACCAACGAGTCAACATTAGGGGATGGAGTCTGAGATTGTCTAAACCCAATAGCATGCAATGTACAGACAAAAAACACTTTGCAATAGCCTCATGTTTATTGTTCTGCCAAAAGTTTTTACCCTTTACTGACTCTACATTTCCCCCAACATGTTTGCACAGAGTTGTACCACACATTTGACTAAACATGGGTGGCCGATCGTAGTTGAAAGCCCAGGCAGCATAAATTGCAGGCTTCAAGTGGGACACAAGACCTATTGGCACACAACACAGATGGAACATACATTAACACTACAAGAAACAATTCAACCACCATGCATTGGACATTTGTTCCCCATGTCAACCAACGAGTCAACATTAGGGGATGGAGTCTGAGATTGTCTAAACCAAATAGCATGCAATGTACAGACAAAAAACACTTTGCAATAGCCTCATGTTTATTGTTCTGCCAAAAGTTTTTACCCTTTACTGACTCTACATTTCCCCCAACATGTTTGCACAGAGTTGTACCACACATTTGACTAAACATGGGTGGCCGATCGTAGTTGAAAGCCCAGGCAGCATAAATTGCAGGCTTCAAGTGGGACACAACACAGATGGAACATACATTAACACTACAAGAAACAATTCAACCACCATGCAT
The DNA here is from genome assembly GCF_963422515.1 of Blennius ocellaris. Lineage (NCBI taxonomy): Eukaryota > Metazoa > Chordata > Actinopteri > Blenniiformes > Blenniidae > Blennius > Blennius ocellaris. The sequence continues at coordinate 86,642 of NW_027662244.1, read as the reverse complement.
TGGACATTTGTTCCCCATGTCAACCAACGAGTCAACATTAGGGGATGAGTCTGAGATTGTCTAAACCCAACAGCATGCAATGTACAGACAAAAAACACTTTGCAATACCCTCATGTTTATTGTTCTGCCAAAAGTTTTTACCCTTTACTGACTCTATATTTCCCCCCCAACATGTTTGCACAGAGTTGTACCACAGATTTGACTAAACATGGGCGGCCGATCGTAGTTGAAAGCCCAGGCAGCATAAATTGCAGGCTTCAAGTGGGACACAACACAGATGGAACATACATTAACACTACAAGAAACAATTCAACCACCATGCATTGGACATTTGTTCCCCATGTCAACCAACGAGTCAACATTAGGGGATGGAGTCTGAGATTGTCTAAACCCAATAGCATGCAATGTACAGACAAAAAACACTTTGCAATAGCCTCATGTTTATTGTTCTGCCAAAAGTTTTTACCCTTTACTGACTCTACATTTCCCCCAACATGTTTGCACAGAGTTGTACCACACATTTGACTAAACATGGGTGGCCGATCGTAGTTGAAAGCCCAGGCAGCATAAATTGCAGGCTTCAAGTGGGACACAACACAGATGGAACATACATTAACACTACAAGAAACAATTCAACCACCATGCATTGGACATTTGTTCCCCATGTCAACCAACGAGTCAACATTAGGGGATGAGTCTGAGATTGTCTAAACCTAACAGCATGCAATGTACAGACAAAAAACACTTTGCAATACCCTCATGTTTATTGTTCTGCCAAAAGTTTTTACCCTTTACTGACTCTATATTTCCCCCCCCAACATGTTTGCACAGAGTTGTACCAAAGATTTGACTAAACATGGGCGGCCGATCGTAGTTGAAAGCCCAGGCAGCATAAATTGCAGGCTTCAAGTGGGACACAACACAGATGGAACATACATTAACACTACAAGAAACAATTCAACCACCATGCATTGGACATTTGTTCCCCATGTCAACCAACGAGTCAACATTAGGGGATGAGTCTGAGATTGTCTAAACCCAACAGCATGCAATGTACAGACAAAAAACACTTTGCAATACCCTCATGTTTATTGTTCTGCCAAAAGTTTTTACCCTTTACTGACTCTATATTTCCCCCCCAACATGTTTGCACAGAGTTGTACCACAGATTTGACTAAACATGGGCGGCCGATCGTAGTTGAAAGCCCAGGCAGCATAAATTGCAGGCTTCAAGTGGGACACAACACAGATGGAACATACATTAACACTACAAGAAACAATTCAACCACCATGCATTGGACATTTGTTCCCCATGTCAACCAACGAGTCAACATTAGGGGATGGAGTCTGAGATTGTCTAAACCCAATAGCATGCAATGTACAGACAAAAAACACTTTGCAATAGCCTCATGTTTATTGTTCTGCCAAAAGTTTTTACCCTTTACTGACTCTACATTTCCCCCAACATGTTTGCATAGAGTTGTACCACACATTTGACTAAACATGGGTGGCCGATCGTAGTTGAAAGCCCAGGCAGCATAAATTGCAGGCTTCAAGTGGGACACAAGACCTATTGGCACACAACACAGATGGAACATACATTAACACTACAAGAAACAATTCAACCACCATGCATTGGACATTTGTTCCCCATGTCAACCAACGAGTCAACATTAGGGGATGGAGTCTGAGATTGTCTAAACCCAATAGCATGCAATGTACAGACAAAAAACACTTTGCAATAGCCTCATGTTTATTGTTCTGCCAAAAGTTTTTACCCTTTACTGACTCTACATTTCCCCCAACATGTTTGCACAGAGTTGTACCACACATTTGACTAAACATGGGTGGCCGATCGTAGTTGAAAGCCCAGGCAGCATAAATTGCAGGCTTCAAGTGGGACACAACACAGATGGAACATACATTAACACTACAAGAAACAATTCAACCACCATGCATTGGACATTTGTTCCCCATGTCAACCAACGAGTCAACATTAGGGGATGAGTCTGAGATTGTCTAAACCCAACAGCAGGCAATGTACAGACAAAAAACACTTTGCAATACCCTCATGTTTATTGTTCTGCCAAAAGTTTTTACCCTTTACTGACTCTATATTTCCCCCCCAACATGTTTGCACAGAGTTGTACCACAGATTTGACTAAACATGGGCGGCCGATCGTAGTTGAAAGCCCAGGCAGCATAAATTGCAGGCTTCAAGTGGGACACAACACAGATGGAACATACATTAACACTACAAGAAACAATTCAACCACCATGCATTGGACATTTGTTCCCCATGTCAACCAACGAGTCAACATTAGGGGATGGAGTCTGAGATTGTCTAAACCCAATAGCATGCAATGTACAGACAAAAAACACTTTGCAATAGCCTCATGTTTATTGTTCTGCCAAAAGTTTTTACCCTTTACTGACTCTACATTTCCCCCAACATGTTTGCACAGAGTTGTACCACACATTTGACTAAACATGGGTGGCCGATCGTAGTTGAAAGCCCAGGCAGCATAAATTGCAGGCTTCAAGTGGGACACAAGACCTATTGGCACACAACACAGATGGAACATACATTAACACTACAAGAAACAATTCAACCACCATGCATTGGACATTTGTTCCCCATGTCAACCAACGAGTCAACATTAGGGGATGGAGTCTGAGATTGTCTAAACCCAATAGCATGCAATGTACAGACAAAAAACACTTTGCAATAGCCTCATGTTTATTGTTCTGCCAAAAGTTTTTACCCTTTACTGACTCTACATTTCCCCCAACATGTTTGCACAGAGTTGTACCACACATTTGACTAAACATGGGTGGCCGATCGTAGTTGAAAGCCCAGGCAGCATAAATTGCAGGCTTCAAGTGGGACACAAGACCTATTGGCACACAACACAGATGGAACATACATTAACACTACAAGAAACAATTCAACCACCATGCATTGGACATTTGTTCCCCATGTCAACCAACGAGTCAACATTAGGGGATGGAGTCTGAGATTGTCTAAACCCAATAGCATGCAATGTACAGACAAAAAACACTTTGCAATAGCCTCATGTTTATTGTTCTGCCAAAAGTTTTTACCCTTTACTGACTCTACATTTCCCCCAACATGTTTGCACAGAGTTGTACCACACATTTGACTAAACATGGGTGGCCGATCGTAGTTGAAAGCCCAGGCAGCATAAATTGCAGGCTTCAAGTGGGACACAACACAGATGGAACATACATTAACACTACAAGAAACAATTCAACCACCATGCATTGGACATTTGTTCCCCATGTCAACCAACGAGTCAACATTAGGGGATGGAGTCTGAGATTGTCTAAACCCAATAGCATGCAATGTACAGACAAAAAACACTTTGCAATAGCCTCATGTTTATTGTTCTGCCAAAAGTTTTTACCCTTTACTGACTCTACATTTCCCCCAACATGTTTGCACAGAGTTGTACCACACATTTGACTAAACATGGGTGGCCGATCGTAGTTGAAAGCCCAGGCAGCATAAATTGCAGGCTTCAAGTGGGACACAACACAGATGGAACATACATTAACACTACAAGAAACAATTCAACCACCATGCATTGGACATTTGTTCCCCATGTCAACCAACGAGTCAACATTAGGGGATGGAGTCTGAGATTGTCCAAACCCAAAAGTATGCAAACAGATGCATGGAACAAAAGATCTTACAACTTGGAATTTTCTAAAACACTTTATTCAGCTCAAGTACATTTGAAGTCATTAAACTGACAGTGAAAAGTGACTGTCATCCTCAATTGTACCACGGATGTAACCAACATTTAAACATGGGTGGCCCAGCTTAGTTTAAAGCCCACTCACCACGGCAAGGTGTAGGCCTCGAGTGGGGACACAAGACAAGACATTTGGCGTACAAGACAAACTCAGACAGGACAACATGCATCAAGACTATAAAGCAATCACAATTCAAACATTTTATGCATTAGTCATTTTCATGGTTTGTAAAAACATACATGAGACCACAAAACCAGTGAAGCCACTATGTTTGTGGCTTTATTGATTGTAGAACAATGGGACAATTAGGAGAATCCGCCACGTTCAGAATTGTCCAATAGATCCAGATATTTCCTGAGAGCCAGATGTTTCCATTGAATCAAGACTTTTCCATGAGATCCAGGGCTTTGTTTTAATTAAATTGAGGGGCACTGGATTTTACACATTTCCCCATTTATTTGCCAACATTGGAAACACCTCCATTATGTGCATCACCTTCATTGTTTGAAACCCATGGTTGCACCTCAGAAATGCACTTCTTGTTGATCATTGTTGCATTGAAACAAGTTTCAGGTTTCTTTTTTATCATGCGATATGAAACCCAACCAACTTTCATGTATGCATTTGGCATCATTGCACACCTCGCTGTCCATGTATTTCCACAGCGGAGTTGCTGCTTTTGAGGTTCGAACAGATACTGTTTTACTTTTCCCAAATAAGAGCTCATTGATTGGGAAGAATGTCTTCCACACCCCCACAAAAAAGAAACCACAGAAATATACATTTACATAATAGGAAACTGAATCATTTGGAGGAAATCTTTAAGGTTCAACCACCATGCATTTGACATTTGTTCCCCATGTCAACCAACGAGTCAACATTAGGGGATGGAGTCTGAGATTGTCTCAACCCAACAGCATGCAATGTACAGACAAAAACACACTTTGCAATATCCTCAAGTTATGTTTATCGTTCTGCAAAGGGTTTAACCCATTACTGTCTGTACATTTCCCACAACATATTTGCACAGAGTTGTACCACAGATTTAACTAAACATAGGTGACCGATCGTAGTTGAAAGCCCAGGCAGCATAAATTGCAGGCTTCAAGTGGGACACAAGTCCTACTTGGCACACAACACAGATGGAACATACATTAACACTATAAGAAACAATTCAACCCACTTTGTTCAACCACCATGCATTTAACATTTGTTCCCCATGTCAACCAACGAGTCAACAGATTAGGGGATGGAGTTTGAGATTGTCTAAACCCAACAGCCTGCAAACAGATGCATGGAACAAAAGATCTTAAAACTTCTTGGAATTTTCTAAAACAGTTTTTATTCAGCTCAAGTACACTTAGTCATTAAATTGACAGTGAAAAGTGACAGTGCATCATCCTCAATTGTACCAAAGATGGCCCATCTTAGTTTAAAGCCCACTCACCACCACAAGGTGTAGGCCTCAAGTGGGGACACGAGACAAGACATTTGGCACACAAGACAAACTCAGAGGACAACACATCAAGACTACAAAGCAATCCCAATTCAAACAACTTTATATTTATCATTTTCACAGTTTTTCAAAAAAAATGAATCAGTCATTAAGTTTTTAACCAACAACATACATGGGGACCACAAAACCAGTCAGACAACCGTTTTTGTGGCTTTATGTTATGTATAACAATTAACATGAAATGCCTTAATTAGGAGAACCCGCGATGTTCAGAATTTTCCAATAGATCCAGATATTTCCACTCAGAGTCAGATGTTTCCATTGAGTCAAGGCTTTTCCATGAGATCCAGGGCTTTGCTTTAATTAAGTTGAGGTGCTGGATTTTACACATTTCCCCATTTATTTGCCAGCATTGGAAAAACCATTATGTGCATCACCTTCAATGTTTGAAACCCATGGTTGCACCTCAGAAATGAATTTCTTGTTGACCATCATTGTTGCATTGAAACAAGTTTCAGGTTTCTTTTTTATCAGGCGACATGAAACCCAACCAACTCTCATGCATGCATTTGGCATCATTGCGCACCTCGATGTCCATGTATTTCCACAGCGGAGTTGCTTTTGAGGTTCGAACAGATACCGTTTTACTTTTCCCCAAATAAGAGCTCATTGATTTTGAAGAGGATTGGGAAGAATGTCCAGCATCTGTGGCATTTCACGGATTTTGCAGTTTCAGGACATTTTGCTTCCAAGTCAAGAGGCCCTTCCTCAGTTACTCTTCCAGATCCTCCAAAGCACGCTTTCCTTTAAAACTCCAAGACAAGCAATGCATCCAGCCTTTTCTGCTTCGGCTCTTAATCCAACAAGATTGTGGATTTTACACTTTTACCCATTGATCATTTTCCAAAAACATTTCAAACCATAATTGTCATGTGCGTCACCATTGTTTGAAACTCAGTTGCACTTCAAACACATTTTTTGTTGAACACCTTTTATTAAACAACTTTCAGGTTTATTCTTTATCAGGCAACATGAAACCCAGCAAACTTTCATGTAGGCATTCATCATTGCACAGCCAACCCAGCTCACACCATTTTTTTACAATTAATTTGTTGTTTGACATGAAACCTTGGATACTGGCTCTGAGGTTCAGCTTAGTTTGACAGTTCTCGCCCTTTCACATTGAGCTACAAACCCCTCAGCAGTCAGTTGAATTGTTTTTTTAGTGTTTATTCACAACCCATCGCAGTCGGCAGCGGATGCACCAGAGTCAATGGTAATGTCAGACATAGTGCAGCGTGTCTCCATGGTAACCAGTAAAGTTCAGTGTCAAAGTCAGCACAGTCACTCAAAATAGTTCATTTGTGACTCACTACAGCAACCGAATGCATTGGATTAGCAACTATACTTCAAAATATATGTGCACATGATTTTTATTTGGTCGTCTGTTGTGTGACGTGACGCAATCCTACCTCCTTGCATTGGATGCTGTGCATGCAGTGATTCTCAGGTCCAACCGCGCTCCAAGAATGGTCCAATACTGCTTCAACATGGCTCCACAAACCAGTCCTGTGTCATGTGGGAAGTACGAGTTAAAATGACATACTGCCACCATTGAAATGCACATTCAATAGAAACACTTACCTGGTTCCAAACCATTGGCCAAAAGGCTGATGTCATCTGTAGAACTGCAAACAATTCTAACAATCACCAAGTAGAAAGACTCACCTGACTAAACAGTTTGGCCTCCACAGAGTAGAATCAGTCATCTCCTTTGTCAGGCTCCAAACTGTTGGGCTGATGACATCTAGAGAACAGAGGAGGAAAAGTAAACATATTTTACCATTGAAATATAGATCCAGTAGAAACACTGACCTGGCTGCAAACTGTTGGCCAAAAGTCTGATGACACCTGGAGAAAAGAGGAACATTTTTAAAACGTGTTTTCACCATTGAAATATATATCCAGGAGATACTCACCACAACTGATGACTTCACAAGGTTCACATTTCTTAGGCGTCTCTGTATCAGTCAGATCAACCACTCCCTTGATGTGTGGGGTTTGGATGCTTGATATATTGTAAGAAGCTTTAATTATTCACAAGACATTGATATAAACTTTTTCAAGGGTGTCCTGGTAGAAGTGCATACAATAAATTTACAGTGTCAGTAATACTAAAATGTTCAAAATAGCAAGACAATTACATGAAATATGAAAGTACAGCCACAGAGCACATGAAAGATAAGGGTCAAAAAACAAACTTTAAAATAAGTTGGGTAAAACAGTGACTTGGTTCCAACTGGTGTAAAGGGCCCCAAACTCTCCCTGTGAGACCAGCCCTGACTTTTTAGTCATTATGTAAAGTATTCCGTGAATATGGAGAATGCATGAAGGCTTTTTTGCCCAGTTCTATATGAACAGTTGGAATTGTGAGTACAAATAAGTCTTTATACCACAGACTGTAGTTAATTTAGTTTTTGCATCATAACTGCAACGGTACAGAGGCAGCAAACCAAGAAGTGCTTTAGACAAAACCAAGCCAGTGAATGTATCTGCATAGAGATCAAGCTGGTGTAGCAACTGCCCCCCCCTCCTGGGGTTTCAGCACATCAATGGTACCAGAGATTTCACAAAACATTTGAACAAAAGTGTCCCATCTTAGTTGAAAGCTGCTCACCACAATAAGGTGCAGGCCTCAACTGGGGACAAGACACTTTATGCACATGACAAACTCAGACAGAACATAAGACTACAAAAAAATGATTCAAACAACTTTTGTATTTGTTTCTTGGAGATTTTTCTAGTTTGTAAAAAACAAAGTACAATCAACTTTATAACAAACATGACATTCCTTAATCAGGAGAATCAGACAGGCAGGCTTTTCCTGAGACCCAGTTTTTTAAAACCACAACAGAAGAGGCATTGGATTTAATACTTATTTGCTCACAACATTGAAAACGCCACCATAATGTTCATCATGTGCTTCAACATCATTCGTTGATCCCAACTGACCCATCATTGGTTTCACAAATGCATTTCAACTGAACACAATTTCTGCTTTGAACCAAGCTTCAGGTTTATCTTTATCAGCTGACATGAAACCCAACAAACTTTCATGTACACATTTGGTGTCACTGCACACCCAAATCAGCCCATTTTGTACCCTTCATTGGTTGTTTGCCATGAAACCTTGGATGCGATCCCTTACACCTGCTGCTAGGTCAGGCTTAGCCTTCGAGTTTGTAGCCCACTCATCATGACAAGGTGCCGGCCTCAAGTAGGGACAAGACATACTTTGCACACAAGACAAACCCAGACAGGACAGCATACAGGAACAAGCCTAACAAATGGTATTGCAGCTGTGAAATCTTGACAATTAAAATTGCAAACAATATGAAATAACTTAGGAGAATCTACCAAATCCAGGCTTTTCCATTGAATCAAGGTTTTTTTTCTTTACTACAATAAAAAGGTGCTGGATTTAACCTGTTTTCCCATTGATTTACCAACAACATTGTAAACGCCACCATCATTTTCATAATGTGCATCACCATCGTTTGAAACTCAAAGTTGCATCTCAGAAATGCATTTCTTTTTGAACACCATTTTTACCTTGAAACAAGTTTCAGCCCTTTGTTTAATCAGCTGACATGAAACCCAACAAACTTTCATGTATGCATTTGGCATCATTGCACACCTGAACCAGGTCTGTCACACCATTTTGTACCACTGATTTGTTGTTCGGCATGAAACTTTGGATGTGATCTTATGGTGGCTGTAGGTCCAGCTTTGCATTTATGATCCTGGGATGAAAACAGTTTGCCTGCTTTCCTTTTCCTCCTTGTGGTCATGACTGGTTGGTTGAGAAAGATTCACTCCATTGGATATTTTCCTTCAGTCTCACATCCTCTTGTTCATGATGCGATGGTTTGAGTCCTCCATGTCCAGGCATTTCCAAGGTTGAGTTGCTGGATTTAAGGTTCCGACAGATGTCATTTTACTTTTCACAACAAGAGCTCATTGGTTTTTAAGAGGCTTGGGAACATCCAGTTTCTCTGGCATTTGACTGGTTGTTTTGCAGATGTTGCAGCAAGGTTTGCTTCCAGGTCAAGCAGCTCTTCCTCCGTTTTTCTTTCTGCTCCTCCAAAGCATATCTTTCCTTTACAAATGCAGCCTTTTCAGCATCTGCTCTTACTGCAGTAGAAGAGGGGCTGGATTTTAGACTTTTATCTATTGATTTGTCAACATTTGATCCACCACCATAATTATGTGCATCACCATTTTTTGCAACCCAGTTGCACCTCAGGAAATACATTTGGTGTACAATGGTGTTCAACATGAAATACATTTCATGTTGAACACCATTTCTTTCAACAACTTTCAGGTTCCCTTTTTTAAATCAGGGGAACTTTAAACCAAAGAAACTTTCATGTATACATGTGACATTGCACAACCGAGCCAGCGCCGTCACCATTTTCTTTTTAACAATTTGTTGTTTGACATGAAACCTTGGATGCTATCCACTCTGCTGGTTGCTCGGTTCAGCTTAGCTTTTGACAGTTTTCAGCCCTTCACATTTAGACACAAACCCCTCAGCAGTCAGTTGAATAATTTGTTTTTCATTGTTTATTCCCAAACCATCACCGCCATCAGTGGCAGACACACCAGAGTCAATGGGGACATCAGACAGTGCTGCATGCCTCCATGGTAACCGGGAAGTAAAAGTTCAGTGTAGAAAACTCAGTCCAGTCCGTCAAAAAGGTCCATTTGTAACTTTCTACAGCAACCAATGCATTGGATTAACAACTATCCTTTAAAATACAAGTGCATATGATTTTTATTTGGACATGTATTGTGTGACGCTACACGCAATTCTAGCTCCTTGCGTTGGGCGCCATGCATGCAGTGATTTTCAAGTCAAACGCAGCTCCAAGAACGCTTCAACATGACTCCACACTCAAACATAGGATTAGAAGTAAAAGATATAAATCAACATGTCGTCACCATTTAAACACAGATCTAGTAGAAACACTCACGTGGCTCCAAAGCATTTGGCCTCCACCTCCAGTAGAGACACTCATCTGGCTCCAAATCATTGGCCATTAGGCTGATGTCACCTGGAGAACAGAGGAAGAAAACTTTTTTTTACCAAGACACACACCATTGAAATGCACAGTCAATTGAAACACTCACCTGGCTCTAAAGCGTTTGGCCTTGATGTACATCAGAAACACCCATGTGGCTCCAAAGCATTGCACATTAGGCGGATGTCACCTGGAGAACAGAATAAATGTTTTGTCAACATATTGTCATCACTGAAATACACATCCAGTAGAAACACTCACCTTACTTCAAGGCATTTAAGCTCCATGTGTAGAACAAGTCAAAATCGTTGGCCATTAGGTTGATGACACCTGGAGAACAGAAAAGGTATCAAGTCAAACATGCTGTCACCATTGAAATACTGATCTAGTAGAAACACTCACCTGGCTCCAAACCGTTTGGCCTTGATGTCCATGAGAAACATCCATGTGGCTCTAAGTCCTTGGTCATGAGGCTGATGTCACCTGAAGAACAGAAATGTTTAGTCAATATCATCATTGAAATAAACATCCAGTAGAAACACTCACCTGACTCCAAAGCATTTAAGCTCGACATCAAGAACACCAACTCAAAATTGTAGGCCATTCGGGTGATGACACCTGGAGAACAGAAGCAATCAAGTCAAAATATCACCATGGAAATAAACATCCAGTAGAAACACGCACCTGGCTCTGAAGCATTTAGCCTCCACCTCCATTTGAAACACTCACCTGGCTGCAAACGGTTGGCCATTGGTCTGTTGACACAAGAACAGAAAATAATGCAAGTTAAAATATCACCATTGAAATACACATCCAGAAGAAACTCACCTGGCTCCAAAGTATTTGGCCTTGACATGCAGTATAAAAACACATCTGGCTGAATAGCGTTGGCCTTTCAGCTGATGTCACCTGGAGAAAAGAAATTATGTCAAATATCATTGAAACACCTCTAGTAGAAACGCTCACCTGGCTCCAAACGGTTGGCCTCCACCTCCAGTAGAAACTCATCTGGCGCCAAACTGTCGGCCATTAGGCTGATGTCACCTGGAGAACAGAACAAATGTTTTCATAGTCATTGAAATAAACATCCAGTAGAAACACTCACCTGACTCCAAAGCATTTAAGCTCGACAACTCGAAATTGTCGGCCATTCGGGTGATGGCACCTGGAGAACAGAAGGAATCAAGTCAAAATATCACCATGGAAATAAACATCCAGTACAAACACTCACCTGGCTCCAGACCTCTTGACCTTGATTTCTAAGAGAAACACCCACATGGCCATAAGGTTGATGATCTAAAGACTTGGGAGAAACATTTTTTAAAACATTGTCACTGTAGTGACTTAAAAAAAATGTCTCACTGAAGTTCAAGTTATGACAATATGGATATGAATATATGATACAATATGGATATACAATACGTTCAAAAATATGCAACCCCAATTCACCTCCTTTCTCCTCTACCACATAGGATAAAATAAAACCTTCCAGTCAAGCCACAAGTGACATTAGCAAAAAGGCATTGCAGGATAGAGTTCCTACAGTCATCAAAATACACATCCAGGAGATGCACTCGCACCTGATGACCTAAGGTTCCAATGCCTTAGGCATCTCTGCACCACTCAGCAGGACAACACCTGCCTTGATACATGGGATTTGAATCTTGCATCACCATGCTTTCAATGATAACCTGCATATTCTCCTGGTTTCAGAACCTCTTGAACAGGACAGAAGTTCTTGCTGCCCAAACCAGCCATCTGCAAACCAGTTGAGCAGCCTGGAATGACTGCCTCCCACCCCATGGACAAAAAAGGAAGATTTCACTCCAGTGATGTTCACCTTCTGCATTAGATGACCAGAGCAAAATGTTGACAAGCTTCCCGAGTCAGAGAAGGCAAAAGTTCCCATCATGTCACTTCCAAGTTGTTTCACTGAAGAATGGATGGGATACACCAGTCCTCCAACTCCTTTATGTCCACATGCCTGGGGTGAAAATCGTTGGCCTGCTTTCCTTTTCCTCCATGTGGTCATGACTGGATGGTTGAGGAGATTGACTCCATTGGACATTTTCCTTCCTTCTCCCATCCTCCGTTTGTGATAGTCGAGTCCTCCATGTCCAGGAATGTCCAAGGTTGAGTTGCTGAATTTAAGGCTCTGACAGATGTCATTTTACTTCTTCAAATTATAGCTCATTACTTTTTAAGCAGCTTGGGAACATCCAGTATCTTGCATTTGATGAATCCTTTTTGCAGTTGTTGTAGTAATGTTTCCTTCCAAGTCAAACAGCTCTTCCATCCTAGTTCTTCTTCCTGCTCCTCCAAAGCAGACCTTTATTTAAAAATGCAGCATGAGAAATGCATGCAGCAGTGCTGCATTTTACACTTTTGCCCATTGGTTGTCAACATTTGAAACACCATAATGTGCATCACCTTCATTGTTTGAAACCCAGTTGCACCTCAAACGCATTTCTCGTTGAACACTTTTGCTTTCAAACAATTTTCAGGGTTTTTTTTGTTTTAAATCGGGGGAAATGAAACCCAAACCCATTTTCTTTTTAATAATTTGTTGTTTGACATGAAACCTTGGCTGCTAGGTTCAGCTGAGCCTTTCACATTTAGCCACAGACCTCTCAGCAGTCAGTTGACTTTTTTCCAGTGTTTATTCCGACACCATCAGCGATGGACACACCACAGTCAATAGGGACATTAGACATAGCGCTGCATGCCTCCATGGTAACCATGAAGTAAAACTTCAGTGTCAGTCTTCAAAAAGTCCTGTAACTTGCTACAGCAACTAATGCATTGGATTACCAACTACCCTTCAAAATACAAGTGGATATGATTTTTATTTGTATTGTGTGATGCTACATGCAATTATACCTCCTTGCTTTGGACGCCATGCATGCATTGATTTTCCAGTCCAACACTACTCCAACATGACTCCAGACTCCAACGCCCAGCATAGGAGGAGAAGTGAAATATGTAAATCAAAATGCTGTGACCATTGAAATATACATCTAGTAGATCGACTCACCTGGCTCCAAAGCATTTGGCCTCCACCGCCAGTAGAACCACTCACCTGTCTCCAAATCATTGGCCATTAGGCTGATGTCACCTAAAGAACAAAAAGAAGTAAGTCAAATTCTTAACAATTTATATGTATATCCAGTAGAACCATTCACCTGCCTCTAAACCATTGGCCATTAGACTGATGTCACCTGAAGAACAGAAAAGGAATAGAGTCAAATTCTTAACCATTTAAATGTATATCCAGTAGAACCATTCACCTGTCTCTAAACCATTGGCCATTAGACCGATGTCCCCTGAAGAACAAAAGGAAGTAAGTCAAATTATTAACCATTTAAATGTATATCCAGTAGAAACACTCACCTGGCTCCAAACGGTTGGCCATTGGTCTGGTGACACCTGAAGAACAGAAAATAATGCAAGTTAAAATATCACCATTGAAATACACATCCAGGAGAAACACTCACCTGGCTCCGAAGTATTTGGCCGTGACATGCAGTATAAAAACACACCTGGAGCCTTTCAGCTGATGTCACCTGGAGAAAAGAGATTAAGTCAAATATCATTGAAATGTACATCTAATTGAAACACTCACCTGGCTCCAAACCGTTTGGCCTTGATGTCCAAGAGAAACATGTGGCTCTAAATCATTGGCCATTAGGCTGATGTCACCTAGAGAACAGAATAAATGTTAGTCAATCATTGAAATACACATCCAGTAGAAACTCACCTGACTCCAAAGCATTTAAGCTCCATGTTTTAAACACCAACTCGAAATTGTTTGCCATTAGCATGACGACACCTGGAGAACAGAAAAGGAATTGAGTCATAATATCACCATTGAACTGCATATCCAGTAGAAACACTCACCTGGCTCAAAATCATTGGCTGATGACACCTGAAGAAAAGACTTGAGAGTTTTTACAACGTTGTCACTGTCGCAACTTCTAACCAAAAAAAAACCACAGAGGCTGAAAGTTGGAATTCTGCACCGCTGACTCGTTCCACAGAACACCCCACTTGTGTTCTTTACAGTGTACAGGTTTATTTGGATTGTTAGGCAGAGAAGGAACAACATCTTTCTCACTAAAGTTTAAGTTATGGACAATATGAATATACAATGATGCTGTATGGAGATAGTGATACATTCAACAAAAATACCCAATCCCAAGTCACCCTCCTTCTCTACCTCTGCCACACAGGACAATATAAACCTTCCAATCAACCCACATCAGCAACCCCCATGTGACATCAGCAGTAAAAAAATATTGCATGATACAGTTCCTACAGTCACCATCAAAATACACATCAAGATACGGAACTGATGACCTCCCAAGGTTCCAATTCCTTAGGTTTCGCTGCACCACTCATGAGATCAACACCTGCCTTGATGCATGGAATTTGAATCTTTGATACATTTGACCATTTTGCTGGCTCCTCTGATGTCGCCATGCTTTCAGTGTTGATCTGCATATTTCTCCTGTTTCAGAACCTCTTGAACAGGACAGAAGTTCTTGCTGCCCAAACCAGCCATCTCCAAACCAGTTGAGCAGCGTGGAATCACTGCCTCCCACCCCATGGTTAAAATGAAGATTTCACTCCAGTGATGTTCCCCTTCTGCATTAGATGACCAGAGCAAAAGGTGGACTAAATTCCTGGGTCTGAGAAGGCAAAAGTTCCCATGATGACACTTCCAAGTTGCCTTCACTCTCACAAAAGAATGGATGGGATACACCAGTCCTCCAACTCCTTTGTGTCCACATTCTTGGGGTGAAAATTGTTTGCTTGCTTTCCTTTTCCTCCATGTGGTTATGAGATTCATTCGATTGGATATTTTCCTTCATTCTCACATCCTCCCGTTTGTGTGATAGTTTGAGTCCTCCATGTCCATGAATTTCCAAGGTTGAGTTATTGGATTTAAGGTTCCGACAGATGTCAGTTTACTTTTCAAAATAAGAGCTCATTGCTTTTTAAGAGGCTTGGTAACATCCAGTTTCTGGCGCATTTGACTGATCGTTTTGCAGTTGTTGCAGCAAGGTTTGCTTCCAAGTCAAGCAGCTCTTCCTCAGTTATTCCTCCGATACACCTCAGAAATACATTTGTTGAACACCGTTGTTACTTTCAAACATCTTTCAGGTTCTCTTTTTTAAATAAGGTAAAATTAAACCCAACAAACTTTCATGTATGCATGTGGCATCATCGCACAACCCAAGCAGCTCTGTCATAATTTTTGTTTTAACAAATCGTTCAACACAAAACCTTGGATGCCATCCCCTATGCTGGCTGCTAGGTTCAGTTTAGCCGTTGCTGAGGGGTTTGTTGCTAAATGTGAAAGGCTGACAATTGTCAGTCAGTGGAATAATTTGTTTATTCAGTGTTTATTCCCACACCACAACTGCCATCAGCGGCAGACACCAGCGTCAATGGGGACATCAATCATAGTGCTGCATGTCTCCATGGTACCCGGGAAGTAAAAGTACAGTGTCAAAAAGTCAGTCAAAAAGGTCTGCAACTTGCTGCAGCAACCAATGCATTGGATTAACAACTATCCTTCAAAATATAAGTGCATATGATTTTTATTTCGACGTATTGTGTGACGCTAAATGGAAATCTACCTCCTTTTGTTGGGCGCCGTGCATGCAGTGATTTTCAAGTCCAACGCGGCTCCAAGAACACTCCAACACGACCCCACACTCCAACGCCAAAGCCCAGCATAGGAAGAGAAGTGAAAAATGCAAAACATGGTGTGACCATTTAAATACATATCTAGTAGATCGACTCACCTGGATCCAAAGCATTTGGCCTCCAACGTCAGTAGAACCATTCACCGACTCCAAATCATTGGCCATTAGACTGATGTCACCTGGAAAACAGAAAGGGAATTGGGTCAAATTGTTAACCATTGAAATGCATATCCAGTAGAAACAAGCACCTGGCTCTGAAGCGTTTAGCCTCCACCTCCAGTAGAAACAAGCACCTGGCTCTGAAGCGTTTAGCCTCCACCTCCAGTAGAAGCACTCACCTGGCTCTGAAGCGTTTAGCCTCCACCTCCAGTAGAAACACTCACCTGGCTCCAAACTGTTGGCCATTAGGCTGATGTCACCTGGAGGACAGAGGAAGAGAAAAACATTTTGACAAAGATACCATCACCATTGAAATGCACATCTAATTGAAACGCTCACCTGGCTCCAAACAGTTTGGCCTTGATGTCCAAGAGAATCACTTATGTGGTGCCAAATCATTGGCCATTAGGCTGATTTCACAGAAAAGACTTGAGAAACATTTTTCAAACAATTAAAATACACATCCAGGAGATGCACTCACAACTGATGACCTCCCAAGGTTCTAATTCCTTAGGCGTCTCTGCACCAGTCAGCAGGTCAACACCTGCCTTATGTGTGGGATTTGAATCTTGGCTATATTTAATTGGCTCCTCTGTCACCATGCCTTCAGTGATAACCTGCATATTCTCCCGTTTCAGAACAGGACAGAAATGATTGTTGCCAAAACCAGCTAAGGAGCAGCCTGGACATGGTTCCTAAAAGGAAGCCAACCACTCCAGTAATGTTCACCTTCTACACAAGATGGCAAGAGCAGAATGAGGGTGAGCTTCCCAGGTCCGAGAAGGCACAAGTTCCCATGACATTTCCCAAAGCTGCCTTCACTCACAGGAAGAATGGATGGGATACACCAGTCCTCTTGTCCCTGTAGGTCCACAAGCCTTCGGTGAAACCAGTTGGCCCGCTTTCATTTTCCTCCTTGTGGTCATGATTAGACAGTGGATCAGATTAAGGTTCAATCCATTCGACTCGCATCCGCCTGTTGTGTGAAAGATGCGAATCTTCCATGTCCACAGACTTTCAAGATGAAGGTTCCAACAGGTGCCATTCTACTTTTCCAAATAGGAGCGCGTTGCATTTGAGGTGGATTGTGAGGAACGTCCAGCATTTGAGGCATTCAAAAGATCATTTTGCAGTAACTTTGTTTCCAAGTCAAGCTGCTTTTTCTCCAGTGTTACTCCAAAACATGCCATTCCTTTAAGAAATGGGGTTTGGGTTGTATGCCACCTTTCCCGCTTCATTGGGATCATTTTCATGTGCTTCATTGTTTGAAACCCACACTTTCCCCTTCAGAAATGCATTTCTTCTTTGACACAATTTTTGCTTTTAACCAAGTTTCAAGTTTGGTTTTAATCAGGCAACATGAAACCTCACAAAGTTTCTTGTACACATTTAGCATCACTGCACACCAAAACCAGCTGCAAACCATTAAAACCCATTGTCAGACATGGCGGTGCATGCCTCCGTGGTAACCAGGAAGTAAAAGTTCAGTGTCAAAAACAACCATCCTTCAAAATATATGTGCACATTATTTTTATTTGGCCATGTAATGTGTGACACTACACAATACTACCACCTTGCATTGGGTGCCGTGCATGCATAGGAGGAGAAGTAAATACATTTCAAACATACAATCACCATTTAAATGCACATCCAGGAGAAACACTCACCTGGCTTCAAAGCATTTGGCTTTGACATCCAGTATAAAAACTTGTTATGCTACGCAATCCCTGGTTGCATAGCGTTGGCCTTGAGGCTGATGTCACCTGGAGAACAGAAAAAATGTTTAGTCAACATATTGTCATTGAAATACATATCCAGTAGAAACACTCACCGGAATTTAAAGTGTTTAAGGTCGTCGTCCAGAACACTGTTCTCCAGGTGGCATCAGCCTAATTGTCAGCAATTTGAGTCTGAGGAAGAGGAGAAAAAATATTTAAATATACTTTCACCATTGAAATGCACATCCAGTAGAAACACTCACCTGGATCCAAACCATTTAGCCTCCAGCTCCAGGATAAACACCCCACTGAGCATGCAATGTCCATAGACATCAAGACACGTCTGTCCAGGTGTAATCTGGATGTCAATTTGACAGCTAGAACTGGTTGAGAAATGATACAGAAATATGTACATTTAAGATACTCAGAATCAGTTGAAATAGACTCCTCACAAGCTGTTAAGTTCAACTACTTGTATAATTATTGATTTGTCATTAAAATGAGGGAAGCTCATCATCATGACAGGCAAGAGGGGACAACATGTGAAGTTGAATGCAAGACTGCACAACGTCAGCGTTATGACCATTTTTTGCTTTGGTTGCAAGGCATTGCACTTTTAAGTCTCCACAGAGAAACTTATCACTTTGATAATCTTTCATCTTGTGAATACAATTTTAACTATGCAAGTTCTAATCCAGTTGAGGTGTTTGAGAACTTTGCTTGTGTGCATGGGTTTCCGCTGGGTATTCTGGAATCTCTCCACATTCCAATAAAACACACTTTTTAATTGGCAATTCCACGTGTGAGTCTATGTGTGATAGTCTGATGATCTGTCATTCTTTTAAAACATGTTTCCATTGACATCCAAAAATAAAGTTAATTGTGGCCCCTCTGAGGACACCTTCATGATGTATAGAGATGATGTCTTTAGGACCACTTTTTGTTCAATGGGATTCACCTGGCTCCAAACTGTTGGCCATTAGGTTGACGACACCTGGAGAGCAGAGATGGGACAAACATTTATACAACATGTTACCATTGAGATACATGTGACCTGATAATACTAAACATGAAACCCAGAATAAACAGGAACCAGAGACTGCTGTAAAAGACATTTTATTAAAAGACTGAGAACAACTTGCCTCCAGTAAGCAGATTGCAAGGAGTTAATAAAAAAATGGGATAAAACAGATCAAGCAAGGAGTGCAATTAATCAATTGACTGAAACATAATTGAATAATTTAAGGGAACTAATTTGGAGCTAGACTATATCTGGGGGAAAGTAGAGAGATGTACAATATAAGTATAAAAAAAAATAATCAATGAAGGAAACACCACTTCACATTCAATTAAAAGCAAATTTAACACTGAAGTTTGCCTTCCCACAGCAATCCAAGGTCACTAAAAATCACAGGCTATCTACTGTACATATTGCATCCCTTAAGTAAAACAGAAGTTCACAAAGAAATAAAATAGCCCATCCAAGTCAATTATGATTTTGGTAAGAACACAAGAGTGTTAACATTAGAGATAGAGAGGCACACATGAATACACAAAAGAAGAATTTCCAAAAAGAACATTTGACAAACACCATGTACCAAAAATAATATACCTTGGAACCCTCTCTCCCTCAGTTGAAGATGTGCAGGTGTTTGAGATCTGAATCAAAAGTCTAACAAATGACACATTTTAAATATCCAATCTAAAACTGAGCTAAAACACTTCAGATTACACATTATAAAATCATACTTGGAACCATTTTTAAATGTTTTGTAAGTGAACTCACCTACTAAGACACCAAACAATTGCTGGCCTCAGCTGCTCTCACTCAGGTGTCTCAGTGCAGGAAGAATGGCTCAGGTGAGCTGGCCACTCCTTTTTATAGACTCCGCCCTCTTCCTGTTGACTTCCTTTCACCACCCTTTCACATCTGATTTCCTGTTGCCACCCTGTCACAGACACGTCCAAGAGAAACACTCACCTCACTCATTTCATGATTACTTCTGCCTCCACCAGTGACTCAATTTACATTATCCAATTGCTCAGGAAATTTTTTTTTCAGAAAGTGTATTTTGTGAAAACTCAGAGCATGTTAACCCTGAAATAAGGGAAACTCAGAGTTTTCCATTCCATAAAGACAGCTGAATTAAGCCCATAGTTAGTCACCATGGTGGCCGACTCTGAACAGAACCTGTTTGCTGACAGGTTTTGTAGAGGAAACCCTGAGTTTCCACTGGCTCCACTCACCTGAAGCAGCTTGCTAGAAATGGATTCTCCATTATTTCCAAACCCAATCGACATTGAGGCAGAAATAATTTGAGATAACTTACGTCCCGAGTGTCTTCTGGCCCACATTAGAATTGATTTTCTGACTGCATTCATTCCTTTCTGAATCGACCCGTGCCTCATATCAGAGCACATTTATGCACAGCATGTGTTTTTGTGAAATTGTAGGTTTTTTTGAGAATATTGGTAAAGCAACAGTGTGAAGAGTGGTTAGAGAATCACCCTCACACTGAAACAAGGTGTGTGTGTGTGTGGGGGGGGGGGGGGGTCATATAAATAAAGAAATCCCTGTGTGTGTGTGTGTGTGTGTGTGTGTGTGTGTGTGTGTGTGTGTGTGTGTGTGTGTGTGTGTGTGTGTGTGTGTGTGTGTGTGTGTGTGTGTGTGTGTGTGTGTGTGTGTGTGTGTGTGTAGTGTTTTCTTAATTTGAGTGTTGAGGTACACATTGTCAATTTCAAATGACTAATCTAAACACTGTTAATCTACTCAATAGGATATTAGCAGAGAATGAGTCCAAATTACTACTTGAAGTAACTAACTTGAAGTACTTTAAAATCAATTTAAATACTAAAATAAAAATGAAGTACAATAAGAGCATATATACATAGAAGCCTTTTCATTCTGAAAGATGTTTTTTTATTTAATTTTTAGCTGCTTCGAAGTTGCCTTCCTCCTGTTTGATTGCACCTAAATGAAATTCTGATTTTATACCCATTTATTATTTCCACCTGTCTGCTGCCATCCTAAGTTAAATGTTTAGTCAATGGAGCAATGCATTGAAACTTGTGCATTGACTCTGGCAGCAGTTTTCTCCCAGTCGTCTCTTCCCATTTTCCACTGATTTGTGTTCAAGATGCATTTTCAGTATGACCACACATTTTTGACATTTTATGAAATAATAATTGCCTGCAGTACTCTGACGCACCTCAAGGTGGCATGGGTGAACTGAATTTTGTTCATAATCTCAATTGAGACTAGTATTTTTTTTGTTTGTTTGCTTCTTGTTGTTTTTTGGTTTGTTTGTTTTTTATAAAATAAGAGTAAGTAGAAAAAAAATCACGTATGTGATAACTACATTTTTGGCCTAAAATAATTTTTCTCTTATCATTTTGATAGACAACCTTTATTCAAATTGATTAAAGCACCAGAATCTAAAGTTTGAAAAGTAACAGAAATTTTTACTGAAGGTCAAGATTAAATTAGTGCTGCACACATCTCTATACTTTAACGAGTTTACAGTAAATATGAACAGCTTGGACACAAGAAGGTGCTCTATCCATCTCTATAAAAGAAACTCTGTTTGCAGGACGAACATGTTCCAGTGTTTGTGTTGGTGTTGGTGTCAGTATGACTGAAAGAGGAATGCTGATGATATGAAGCTTTACCAGTTGATGCTGTTGGATGAATAGTGAAATAAGATGCTCGTTTCAGTTTATACATTGTAACTCTGGTTCCGGAGGAGTCGGAGCCTCACCAGGCATAAACCTCACCACACGTCACTGCACCATAGGAGACATAAATAAACTGAAGAGGAATTTGAAAACAGGTCCTGTATCCAGCAGCTGTGATGACGTTTCGTGTGGTTTCCTTCTGATTGGAGCAGAGGTGGTCACAGGTGTGTGTGTGTGTGTGTGTGTGTGTGTGTGTGTGTGTGTGTGTGTGTGTGTGTGTGTGTGTGTGTGTGTGTGTGTGTGTGTGTGTGTGTGTGTGTGTGTGTGTGTGTGTGTGCGTGTGGGTGTGTCCAGGTGGTCCCGTACATTCATAAAGTGTGGTGCAGGTATAAAGGTGTACAGACACGCACCTGCCGCAGGTTTGATGCTCCTCGGTGTTACTGACAACTCGCAGCTCCCTCGAAACTCCGTCATGCTCCATCCTGTCCTGCTTCTCCTGTTACTCAGCCCGAGCACAGTGGCTGTGCACAACGACGCCACCGAGTCCATCAGTCCCCAGCCGCCGCTGCACCTGCCCGTGCAACCTGCGGAAGAGGAGGCCAACCAGGCCCGCAACGGAGGGAGGAGGCCGCCGGAGAGCGCCGCGCGCAACGGTGAGTCCAGACCCGCCGCGCGCAAAGGTGAGTCCAGACTGCGCCGCGCGCAATGGTGAGTCCAGACCCGCCGCGCGCAAAGGTGAGTCCAGACTGCGTCGCGCGCAATGGTGAGTCCAGACTGCGTCGCGCCTCTTGCGAACGATGGTGGATTGAAATAGATGGTATTCAGTTTATTTGATATCAAACATGACAAGAAAGAAAGAGAGAGGGTTTTTTTTTAAA
Organism: Blennius ocellaris; assembly: GCF_963422515.1. Lineage (NCBI taxonomy): Eukaryota > Metazoa > Chordata > Actinopteri > Blenniiformes > Blenniidae > Blennius > Blennius ocellaris. Next base: position 64,181 of record NW_027662244.1, on the reverse strand, counting down.
CAATATTAATGTATTGGAAACAATTGGTTTCAAACTTCTTTGAAGCATAATTAATATTGTAAAAAAAAAAACCTTCTGGATGTTTTTGTTTGTTTGTCGAAAGACTAGAATAAAACCACAATGAAGCAAAATTATAAAATAAGAGCGTCTCCCTGCCAGGCTCAATCTGTTCCTCTCCAGCCTGGTAACTTATAAATGATTGATGCCCATACGTTTAACACGTGGTTTCAGTTGTTCTTATATGTTCATGATGAGCTGCCCTGTCAGATTATGAAGGATGTGTTTCAGGTCCGGATCACCTGTACCTTGTGATTTCCACCTCAGTGACCCTGTGAAACCGAGCTGAACCAACCTGACCCGGTTTGACTGACCTGTGCCAATAATCAGAACACCTGCCTCAATAAATGATGATGAGACATGATGCAGCAGCTGAGATTTGTTCAGTTCGATTCAGTAAACAAAGAGTAGCAATTCCAATGTGACTCCAGTGAAGTCAACAGATCAGGAGAGATCAACAAAGTCCAAACTCTCATCAACAGTTTGCATCTTATGTACACATTTTCCAGATATACATGTACTTTATACAGATGGTGAAAGCCACATTTTTATTGAGAATGATCCAAAACAATAATTATGGAGTGTCACTCCCCTCCTTATTTTCTGCTCATTTAATTTTAGTAGTAATCATGAGCAAAAAAAAGAAAAAAAAAATTGACCATAATAATGAAGTTTATAAAATATATATGATAAGAATCAAGTCTCCTCCATCCATCTCCAACACTGGATCACCTCAGGGATGCGTTTTGTCGTCTCTTCTTTTTATCCTCTACACGGACAGCTGTCGATCTGCGGAGGAAAACAGATTGTTGATTAAGTTCTGCTTTCAGTGTCAGGGACCGGCCATGGCCCTGCGCTGGCACAATTTGTCACTTGGTGTGAGGATCACTATCTGGATCTGAATGTCGCTGAAACCAAGGAAATGACCACTGAGTTCAGACGTGTTGTCCCAAACAGTGTTAGTGTCATTCATGGTGAGATTGTTGATAGTTATAAATATCTTGGCACAACAATCGACAGCAAATGAAAGTTTGACCTGAACACTGATTCTATTATAAAACGAGGGCAGCAAAGAACATATCTGCTGAGGAAATTTAAGTTTTTTATTGTAAACAAAATGCTTCTTAATAACTTTTATTGTTCTTTTATTAAAAGCCTCCTCACTTTTTCTTTTACCTGTTTGTTCCAAGGCTTGTTAGTGAAGGACAAAAATAAGCTCCAGAGCATTGTTAAAACGTGCTCCAAAATCATTGGGGTCACAATGAGGGACCTCCATTCTTTGTAGGAGGAGCAGGTGCTAAAAAGGCCAAATGCATCCTGGCTCAGTTTTCAGAGTTTGTCTTGTTGCCTTCAGGGCCCTGTTTTGGCCGCAGAAAACAAATCGGTTTTCCAATTCTTTTGTGCCCTCCACAATTAAATCGTTAAATTCAAACCGTATAGTTTGAAGGGATATTGTATTCCGATGTTTTCATTTCTTTTTTTTTGGTGTATGGCATCTTGGTGAATGTAATGTACTGACCATCGTGTGTGTTGTATGTATCTGGCTGCTCCGAGTATTGCTACAAATTAGTTGCCCTATGGGATCCATACATTTTTCGGAATCGGAATCACATACACACACCCTGACAGCAGTCTGTTTGCTGCAGGTCTGGACCAGAGCCAGGTGGGCTGCAGGGAGCTCCGGTCTACCAAGTACATCTCTGACGGCCGGTGCACCAGTGTCGACCCCATCAAGGAGCTGGTGTGTGCCGGTGAGTGTCTGCCAAACCACCTGCTGCCCAACTGGATTGGCGCTGGCGCTGGTGGGCGCTACTGGAGCCGCCGCGACGCCCAGGAGTGGCGCTGCATCATCGACCGGACCCGGACCCAGCGCATCCAGCTAGGGTGCCACGACGGCAGCTCTAGGACCTACAAGATCACTGTGGTGACCTCCTGCAAGTGCAAACGCTACAGTAGGCAGCAGAACGACTCTGGCCACCGTGACCTGCCGGGCACCGGTGCCAGCGTCAGGAAGAACCAGGACCGGGCTGCACTGCCGGAGGAACTTACACAGTCCCACGACTAACAACCATCTCACTGTTGCTGCTCTCCAAACACCTGAGAGGAGCAGCTCCACACACATCCACGATTGTGAAAATATCAAGTCTTGGTCCTGCTTTGAACCGTGACACTCATTCTGAAACAGCTTTTTATCTTCCTTCTCAGCAGCTGTCAGTGGACAGACACTCGGAGTCCGAACAATCAGCAAATGTTAAATTCATATCAGTTCTCATAACAGACGCTTCTGTGGTGAAAAGTGAAAGTGATTCAAGACAAACGCATCAGAGTGAAGAGAGAAAGGTCTGAAGGACAGCAGCCAGGCTGAGGTCATGTAGGATTCAGTTCAAACTCTCAAACTTCTGATCATGTTTCTACTGTTTAAAGCTGAACTCAAACCTTCTGCTCACGTCTCTGATTGAATCAGGTTCACGTTCAGAAAAGCTGAAGTCACTGGAACCTTCTGATTGTCTTTGTGTTTGTATCTGGAGAACAGAGCCGAAGGAGTCTGAACATTGAAAAGTCAGAGTTCATCTGATCGCTTTACATCCCTCGTCATAGTTTCGAGTGCACAAAGTTCAACAGATGAACATAAAGTGGCGCCTCATCAAAGCCATTGTGTTTTATTTCAATGCAAGCTAGTGAGAACGCACCAGGAGGCTGCACTCGTATCAGATCACGTGGAAACAGACATTTAGCTGCAGTGAACTTTCATTTAATGAAGATTTAAATTTATTTTGACTGTGAGATTAAATGCTTGTAAAGTACAATCAGTTTCATATGTGAAGTGAGTTAAATGGAGATGTATAGCAGTGTGTAGACGACAGGGCATCTTTAGTTTGTGGGGCATAGGTGGCACCATGGGGGCCTTAGGGGGGCTGGAGCTCCCCCTGCGATAGCCATAGCACCCCCATAGCCCCATTACAGCACCCCCAATAAATATGATCTTTTAAGTGGTTTATTTAGATTTGTTTTTAATGTGTGAATATTATAATTTGTTGTCTGGTTGATTAATAAATACACCAATAAAACATGTATTTATATCTTTACTAAAAAGCAGTGTGATATGATTCAGCCAGTGAGTGCAGCGGACACATTAATCTTTAATCTTACTACTTCCTGTTGCTGAGAGTGCATTTTTTTCTGGTGACTGTGGAACTTCTAATAATAAAATATGGAGCACTTTTATTTTATTTTTTTTTATGTGACCAAATCATTGATGCCTTGGTCTTTTGAGCACAACAACTGAGGTCTGGTTTTATTGTGACATCTGATGGTGAGGAAGGATTTTCTTTTCTTGTTTGGTGGTTGACAGCTGAACTCTGACTCATTCTGATTGTCTCCTTCCTGCTTATTCATGCCATGAGATCCATTGAAACTAATATCTGTCTTCCAGTGGAGGTTTTGCTGACAGGAGTTAGTGTCTTTGTGTTTGAGACCTAAATGAAAACTTGCTGCGTGTTCTGGCTGTACCGAGGTCCAAATCAAAGCTCAGAGGGGGCGGAGCTTGTTCTGTTGTGGCATGAGCTCCAATGCCCGTCAGATAATCCCCCTCACTGTCCACTTTTAACACTAATCTTAAGACCCATGGTTATTCCTTGGCTTTTAACCATGTTTAAGACTCTGTTCCTAGTTTTTTTGTTCAGTTTTGTAGTTTGGGTTTTGCTGTTTATAGTCTTCTATTATATATTTTTGTCTTGTCTGTGAAGCACTTTGGCTGTTTCAAAATTGTCAATAAATAAAGCTGACTTGACTTGTTTTGCTTCTCGAGGCTCCATCAGTGACAATTGTGAAGTTTACATTCAGTGGTGTGTTTAAGTGGCAACTTTCAAATATTGTGTGTATTGTGTCACATAATAAGGTTCTAAATGGTACGGTGGCCATATTGTTAGTGTTACAGTAGAACATAAATGAGAGATCCCTAAATTCCAGCAGCGGCAAAAATAAAAATCTCTGGCATCGCCAAGGGGTTTTAAAATTGGATGTAATTTATTTAGCTTCCATGTGTTATTGTGATTGTGTGAAAGATAGAGGTATTTGTGACACAATGCGTCACCACTTCACCACAAACAGGAACTCCCAACAACAGAGGCTTTAGTCAGCGCCAAGGCGATGCCCTCGCCTGCAGGCGCCGCTTCCAGCTGCGGCAACATGTTAAGACACTTCATTGTCTGGTGTTTCCGCTGATTCTGCTGGTGAGAAAGCAGGGTGGTGCGGCAGTGAAAAGAGTCACCTGCGCTGGATGACAACAGGATGTTTTACCTGTACCTTTGAGGGTGTGTTCTGCAGGGAGAGTAAAGATGCTTCGCCAGGTGAAGCTGAGGAAGGATGAGTAACAGGAAGCAGACAACAGATTCCAGCTTTTCACAAACTTTCCCAGGATCCATCAATCTGAGCTGAAATAAACTCTCACACACTTTAATGGTAAAGGTTTTTCTGTTCTGAGCCTTCAAGATGTGATCTTTTATTGAACAGTCTTTATTTCAGAGTGATTTCTTCAAAGCTTCAGGCCAATCATACCTCTTATCGAAGTGCCTAATGACACCTAGAATTTGTATTTGTCAGAAGATGACAGACCAAAGCAGTGACTTGTGGCCTCCTGCACTGAAGGAGAGAAAGAATCCTTCCATGTTCTTTGACTGAATAGACTCTTGAACAGTGTTTCTGACATTGTAAGTAAATATTGATAGAATTATGAACGAGGACGTTACTCAGTGTACTCAGCATAGAGCTTCTCCTCTTCCAGTCATGCAGCCTCACCAACATCAAAATCATAGAGTAGCACAGATCAGCCACCCAGTCATGAACATTTCAAAGAGATAAACTACCATCTTGTCTTGCTTTTTGTGAATTTTCCTCAAGCATGCTTGGGTTTTTTTGCCGTTCCAAGTATTTGAAGAAATTCTCTGACTCAGTGAACCGGGTCTCTGACAAGGTGAGTCCCTAAAGGGGGCAGATGAGTCAGAGACCCAGTTCCCTGAGTCGGAGAGCATGAGGCCACTGAGAGGGGACTTTACACCTACACAAAAATCCCGAGTTATCTTGGTCAGTGCCGTTAAAATGCATTTACAATAAAGGTTTGAATTGAGTCTCATTTTAATATCTGTTGTTCCGAGCAACAACAACCAAATGAAGGCAGTTTCCATCGAGTCTGCACACCGGGACGAGGTGGACAGGCTGTCTGTGTTGTGCATGGAGAACAACCTGATCCAGAACATCAAGAAAACAAAGGCAATCATCCTACACTTTAGGAGGAGGAAAACAGATACTCTGTGTGGAGAAAGCCTCAACTTTCTGATTCCTGGGCGTGCACATTGAGGATGAGCTGATCTGGAGTGCCAACACTACAACCATCATCAAGAAGGCACAGCAGAGACTTTACTTTCTGAGGATACTGAGAAGCAACAACCTCAGACAGGAACTGTTGGTGTCCTTTAATAAATGTTCCATACAGAGAATTTTTACATACCGTGTCTGTGTGTGGTTTTCCAGCTGCATAGCAGCACACAGGAAGCAGCTCCAGGAAATCATCTCCACAGCCCAGAAGATCAACAGCTGCCCCGTTCCATCCAGGGGGATCTCTACAGTTCCCACTGCCTCAGGAAAGCACAGCAGATACTGAAGGACCCAACTCATCACAGATTTGCACTTTGGAAATAGTTGCAGACATTACAGGACATTAAAGATCAAAACAAACAGACTAAGAAACACTTTCTATGCAAAAGCCATTATTACACTAAATAATGTTTGACTGGCACTATATGCCCTTTTTATGAGACTTGTTATTTTACACTGGTTGGTGCTTCATTGATGTTTTATCTATTTATTTGTTTTTTGTTTGTTTGTGTGTTTATTTGTTTATTTGTGTTGTGCACTTTGTGGCTTTCACCACCCTGAACACGTCTGATCTCATCTGATCTTGAAAGCTAAGCTGGGTGGGTTGCTACTTGGATGGGAGACAGCCTAGGAATACCAGGTGCTGTAAGCTCTCAAGTAGATGGGGCTTGACAACCTCAGGAGGTAGCCCGTCAAGGAGGAGGAAACCTCTGATTTAAAAAGAAAAAACCTGCTGCCTTGTGGTTAACTAACTCCTGTGGACCAACTGCCTTACTGGCCAATGATTGGTGTTCTGAACACTGTATGTTGGTTTGTCCTGGTGTTTTGAACATTGCGGCTCAAAGTGTTTGTGTGTCCTGGTGTTCTGAATGTTTAACTCAGTGTGTTGGTTTGTCCTGGTGTTCTAAATGTTTTAGCTCAGTGTGTTGGTTTGTCCTGGTGTTCTGAATGTTTTAGCTCGGTGTGTTTGTGTGTCCTGGTGTTCTGAATGTTTTAGCTCAGTGTGTTTGTGTGTCCTGGTGTTCTGAATGTTTTAGCTCGGTGTGTTTGTGTGTCCTGGTGTTCTGAATGTTTTAGCTCGGTGTGTTTGTGTGTCCTGGTGTTCTGAATGTTTTAGCTCGGTGTGTTTGTGTGTCCTGGTGTTCTGAATGTTTTAGCTCGGTGTGTTTGTGTGTCCTGGTGTTCTGAATGTTTTAGCTCGGTGTGTTGGTTTGTCCTGGTGTTCTGAATGTTTTAGCTCGGTGTGTTGGTTTGTCCTGGTGTTCTGAATGTTTTAGCTCAGTGTGTTGGTTTGTCCTGGTGTTCTGAATGTTTTAGCTCAGTGTGTTGGTTTGTCCTGGTGTTCTGAATGTTTTAGCTCGGTGTGTTGGTTTGTCCTGGTGTTCTGAATGTTTTAGCTCGGTGTGTTGGTTTGTCCTGGTGTTCTGAATGTTTTAGCTCGGTGTGTTGGTTTGTCCTGGTGTTCTGAATGTTTTAGCTCGGTGTGTTGGTTTGTCCTGGTGTTCTGAATGTTTAACTCAGTGTGTTGGTTTGTCCTGGTGTTCTGAATGTTTTAGCTCAGTGTGTTGGTTTGTCCTGGTGTTCTGAATGTTTTAGCTCAGTGTGTTGGTTTGTCCTGGTGTTCTGAATGTTTTAGCTCGGTGTGTTGGTTTGTCCTGGTGTTCTGAATGTTTTAGCTCGGTGTGTTGGTTTGTCCTGGTGTTCTGAATGTTTTAGCTCGGTGTGTTGGTTTGTCCTGGTGTTCTAAATGTTTTAGCTCGGTGTGTTGGTTTGTCCTGGTGTTCTGAATGTTTTAGCTCGGTGTGTTGGTTTGTCCTGGTGTTCTAAATGTTTTAGCTCGGTGTGTTGGTTTGTCCTGGTGTTCTGAATGTTTTAGCTCGGTGTGTTGGTTTGTCCTGGTATTCTGAATGTTTTAGCTCGGTGTGTTGGTTTGTCCTGGTGTTCTGAATGTTTTAGCTCGGTGTGTTGGTTTGTCCTGGTGTTCTGAATGTTTTAGCTCGGTGTGTTGGTTTGTCCTGGTGTTCTGAATGTTTAACTCGGTGTGTTGGTTTGTCCTGGTGTTCTGAATGTTTTAGCTCGGTGTGTTGGTTTGTCCTGGTGTTCTGAATGTTTTAGCTCGGTGTGTTGGTTTGTCCTGGTGTTCTGAATGTTTTAGCTCGGTGTGTTGGTTTGTCCTGGTGTTCTAAATGTTTTAGCTCGGTGTGTTGGTTTGTCCTGGTGTTCTGAATGTTTTAGCTCGGTGTGTTGGTTTGTCCTGGTGTTCTAAATGTTTTAGCTCGGTGTGTTGGTTTGTCCTGGTGTTCTGAATGTTTTAGCTCAGTGTGTTGGTTTGTCCTGGTGTTCTGAATGTTTTAGCTCAGTGTGTTGGTTTGTCCTGGTGTTCTGAATGTTTTAGCTCGGTGTGTTGGTTTGTCCTGGTGTTCTGAATGTTTTAGCTCAGTGTGTTGGTTTGTCCTGGTGTTCTGAATGTTTTAGCTCGGTGTGTTGGTTTGTCCTGGTGTTCTGAATGTTTTAGCTCGGTGTGTTGGTTTGTCCTGGTGTTCTGAAAGCTGTAAGCATCCTTCACTTGCATCCTGGCTGAAAGAGAAGCAGGTGTGTCTGCAGCACAGAGATTAACCTTTCTTTGACTTTGGAGGCTATTGACTGTGAACAGCAGCTCCAGGCCTTGGGATTCAACAAATGGACCATTGTGTGAAACTGTTTTAGACGTTTTCTATAGTATGTTTGCAGACGAGGACTTTCTGCAGCGTTTGATGTGGCTGCCTCTCGCTCTTTGATGTATAGCCTACAAAACGCACACAATTTAGAATATTGGCAAAGGGAGATTAGGTGTTACGTTAAAGGGGCTTTGTGAGCTGCTGTGTGTCTGAGACTCCTGAGGGCTTTCTGCTTGTTCTGGTGGAGTTGTTACCACATGGCTTCCTGACACCTTGTTGTGAGCTTCCTTGTTAAGAAGCCAGCATGTGACTGAGTGTGCTCTAATCCTTTATATTTAGTGATGTGTGAACGCTCCTGCTCAGGATTCATTTGTTTGCAGAGGGTTCGGCAGGATGTGGACTCTGTTCACAGAGAGCTGAACAGTCCTGTGGTTACGACGCCGAGACATCACACCTTTGAAGGCTGTAAGCCCCATGAAGCAGTCAAGCATTTTACTGAGACAACACACTGAGTCCATACTGTCCCAGTCAGTATGAAGTTCGGTCTGCTGGTCAGTGTCTTCAGGGTTTAATCCAGCCACCAGCTCAAACCATGTCCTCGACGGTAATAATATAGTCGCTGTGTAAAATAAAATTCTTGTCCCGCTCTCGCCCACTAACAGATAGCAGTGAATGCCAAGTTGTTAATTGTCCAGCAATATGTTTATTGTGAGAAGATGTAAAAACGCTCCACCAAATAATGATTGTCACGTCAACATAAATTGCTTTTCACACAATTCCTGTTTTGTCATTCTTCAGGGTGGTCTGTTGTAGTTCACTCATTTTATTCACCAATGGTAATATTTCTGGTAATCATCTTTGTTTATGTTTAGGAAGGTGATGAGTCATTTGGCCAAATGGACATTGGGATCTTATTGGTGAATCCTGAGGGTGTCTCCCCCCGAATGCCAAATCTTCACCCGGAGAGCCTAGCAACCGTCATTGAGGGTGAAGTTGTTGTGGACAGACTGATGACCCTGCTGGAATCTGTGTGCCTCCTTTTTGAAAAATGTTTGTAAACCAATTGTTGTGAAGGGTTAAATGTCAAATTGTTTTGACATGGCACTTTACTCAGATTTAGTTTTATACTAATGTTTTAAATGTTTAACATTGTGGAAATGTACTTAAACAAAACACTGTTCTTCGTGGTTACAGGCAGAAGATGAAGCACAGCACTCAGCTGGGTTTCTCAGCAGGGTCCAGTCCCTCCACAGTCACAAAACAAGAGAGAAGCTCCTCTGAGAGCAAGATCCCCAGAGTCACCAGCTCCTCCCTCAACACCAGTCAAGACACTTTACCAGGAGCTCAGTAACAAAGTCCTTTATAACTCTACGGTACATTGTGTGGCAGATGATTTGACTAATGCCTGTGAAACCGTTGGACATCGTGGGACTTTCTGGTTCTGCTCAGTTGTGATTGCCAGGCGGCTCGTCAGCTGACGCAGATGAACGGCTGAACATCTCCGCCGGGCATCCTGCGGATGCGGCCACCTTCTCATCCGCCCGCAGACACAGCTCCTGCAGGAAGTGAGCCGTCTCCAGCATCAGGTCACTCTCGTCCTCTGAGTGGAGGCAGATACACAGAGTGAGTGAATGAATGAATGGATGGATGGATGGATAGAGGCTTTCTTATGTACAAGGAATACAGTTTGGTGTCTTGACACCTTCAGCTGGAGAGCTTTCATTATTCTTTTATAATTTTGGATTAAACTTCCTCTCCCACAATCCTCTGGGAATAAAACCTGAGGATCCAGTTCTAGTTGTTGACGTCTGTCTCTAATAAAAAACCTTCCTGAACGAAGTTCCTCTTCACACTCTTCACCCTGGTATTTCCAGCATTTTAGTTTGGCAGGACATCCTCGGTTTGTTGACATCTCGGCGTCACAGAAACTCCAGAATGTTCTTGAGGTTTGGTGTCACCGGATCCAGTTTGTCCACTGGATCTCTCCAGATCAGGATTCTCTTTGGAAAAACCTTCAGCCATCAGTTTTACTACATTCCAGACCTTTCTCGTGGCTTCAAGACTGTCTTGGACAAATTCTGCATGTTTTTCTCCCTGAATTGCTCAAATGTTGATATTCTGACTGGAGCTGCACCACGCCATTTTTGATATCCTACAATCCCTTGGGAAAGGTTTCCCAGAACCCAGATTCTGACCTCCTGGTACAGGGGAGATCAAACCAGTTCATCCAGGAGAAAGACCTGGTAAACTGCAGTTCACAGAACCTCCTTGTTCTTTTCCCTCAACAAGCAGGAAAAGCATCACAGTGACCAACTCGTCCGGTCTGAAAGGAACAACCAGGACACTGCAAAGACTCTCCTGAAACAACCAGCTTCTTCTTTTCTTGAATCACCAGCTTCAGTTTCTTCTCCTTCTAACCCTAACCCTTGGTTGCCTGGACAACAACCAAACTCCTTCAGAGATGTTAAAGTGTCCCTGAAATAATTCTATTAAAATACACCAGTATTTAGCATTATTTTCCCCCTTTCGAATGATATATGACACACCAATGACAATCACACCACTATCTTGCTCTTGAGCGCCGAACGTCTAAATATGCCTTTAAATCTCCCGCCCTGTGAATCTGACCTAGTTTTCCCAACTTGCCGTAGTTTTGCGCTGTGACGTATGAGGGGTTATTTACTTCCGCCCACAACAGCTGATCGTAGCGTCTTGTTTACATGTGCTCTGCATTATCGCGTTATTTAGCAGTTTTTTAGAGTCATGCCTAAGCGTTGTGTTGCGGCTGGGTGTTCCCAAATGCCCAGTCCGTCTGTAAGTGTCCATAAATTCCCAAAAGATCAAACTTTGAGGAGATTATGGACAAAACAAGTGCAGCGCACTCGCTCCAACTGGACACCAACAGAGGCCTCCTATCTCTGCAGTCAACATTTCACAGATGACTGTTACGAAACAGCACCCGCAATCCGAGAGTCACTTGGTTTTGCTGTGAAGAGGAAACGTATCCTGAAACCTGGTTCTGTCCCCACCATTTTTAAACGGCTTTTTAACGGATTTTTAAACCCAACCTTCAGTAAGTCTTTTTAAAACCTGCTAAAACTTAAGACAAATAGACCAATAAACTTTGCAAAACACCCACTCTGACACAAGGGTAAATACCCGGTCACACACAATATGTGCACACGGGTAAATACCCGGTCACGCACAATATGTGCACACGGGTAAATACCCGGTCACGCACAATATGTGCACACGGGTAAATACCCGGTCACGCACAATATGTGCACACGGGTAAATACCCGGTCACGCACAATATGTGCACACGGGTAAATACCCGGTCACGCACAATATGTGCACACGGGTAAATACCCGGTCACGCACAATATGTGCACACGGGTAAATACCCGGTCACGCACAATATGTGCACACGGGTAAATACCCGGTCACGCACAATATGTACTCACGGGTAAATACCCGGTCACACACAATATGTACTCACGGCTCAAACATGTATGGTTGAACGCCTTGATTTTCTTCTAATTCTTCCTCCGATGATTCCTCTCCTTCATCTTCGTCCAAAACCAACGATACGTCACTTAAATCTTCGCTAACATCGCTCCTAGGTGCTTCTGTATCGCCAAACCCCTCCATTCTTCAATCAGCTGATGTTGTTTTGGCTGGGACATATAACCCCTCGTACGTCATATCCGGTCTAGCTCAGGCGGCTCACATTTATGGCCCGCAAATATACCGTCGTCTGCTGCATCATGTAAAGTCAATTAAAAGGGTCGGAATTCGGACTTTTATCTGGGAATGTTATATACCTTTCGAAAGCATATTTATTCTTCTTTCTAAAGATGAAATCTGAAAAACATTTCAGGGACACTTTAAGGATTTTGTAACTACTGGGCATTAACATGATGATTAGTTAAACCTGATGCTCTTCCCAGAACTGTTCAACTCTATGAAGATGTGATGATTCTATTACAGTGATGGAGTTCTATTTATAATTATTTAGATTCTATTACACTGATTGAGTTCTACTGATAATAATATCAGGAGTAGTTATCAACCTGTAAACGTTAGCTCTGACACACAGACACACACACACACACACACACACACACACACACACACACACACACACACACACACACACACACACACACACACACACACACACACACACACACACACACACACACACACACACACACACACACACACACACACACACACACACACACACACACACACACACACACACAGGGTCTGCATGCTAATCTTTGCTTTACTAACAATCTAATAAGTTCACATCAAAGACAACATCACCCAGTAACTGAACACCATCTGATGACTCCAGACATTTTAGAGCAAATCACCTTCACATCAACTCGTTCTGGAAACGGGCCTTTAACAGAGACACACAGGAAACAGACCCTAAAGACTAGCTTCCATGTTCTATAGTTCTCCAACACATGGTGGAGACCGAGGACTGTATTCCTGCTCTCTATTGACATCCATTCTGAATGAAGCTGACTGAATCATACTTGCTGTTTTATTAATGTGCCCAAAGGTGAATGAAATGTTGACACTTCTGTGTGAAGAACTCCAAAATCTTTCAAGCTTTACTGTTAATTCTGGTTAATTCCAAATTAATTGTTCAGTATATCTTATGAGACTGATATAACTGACTTGGCTATAATTTCCTGTTAAACAAGTGGATCTCCCAAAGTGTCTGATACAGGTCAGATTACATTTTCAATGAAATAATTAATACATATCTTCAATACTTATTAATCATTATCGATAACCAAACTGCCAAACGCAACATAGATGGTACACTGTGGGTAGACTGCACTATATAAATGGAACCACGTGATCCTTATGAGGGAAGAATTCTCTCCAGCATCAACCTACAATAAGTTCCTGAGCTGGGTGAGCTTCAGACCGCAGGCTGGTGCCTCATCATGAATGCTGACCTGTCCACCACCCTGTCACAGGCTCGGTGCTCTTCCGACAAAAACGGACCCGTGCAGAACAGAAACAACTTATAAGAAATGTCTTGGACCATTTTGGTCCTCACTGAAGTTCATCAAACCCTGAAAGTCCATATCACTGCTTTCAGCTCGTCAAATGAACGATGTCACCTTTGAGATCCTTGAGCCTCGGGGCGTCCTCCAGGTGGCCATCCTGCTCCTGAAGTACCCTGCAGATTTTTTTGTGGGTGAACCAGTGAAGCTTTTGGCACATCAGGCTGCAGTACGTCACCTGAGGAAGAAAAGAAGAAGAAGAGCTAGAACTTGTTGGAAGATGGGGAGAGAAACGATACAGCTTTTAAAAGAGTCAGACTTACGGCTTTACAAAGAGAGCACTTCTTGTCCGCGCCCTTCTCCCCACAGGTAGCACAATAATCAGCATCTACAAAGGTCATCTGCCCCGTCAGAGCCTGGGTCAACACGGAGAAGGCTGTGGGGTCACTACCCTGGAAACAAGACATGATGACCTGTTAGAGTGCCTCTGCCACAGTAATCAGGACTCTGCTAACACATCCTCTTGGACCCTTTAAGAACAAATCATCTGTAGTTGTTATAGTCTCTTTCCCATTATTACTAATTCAGAGAAGACAAAGAACTTCTCCAAACATGAGCAGGACTTGGCACAGGTCCAAAGAGCATCTCCACTTCAGTTCATAACGATCTTCTTCACTTACAATCTCTACCAGTGCAAAACGCCTTACCAGCTGCTGAAGGAGTGTGGCCTCGCAGTATGGAAACTTCCTGATGCAGTCTCGGATGAACTTCTCCTGGTACTGAGGGAAGCCGTCGCTCTCTCTCCCCCTCAGCAGGCTGAGTGGCACAAATGACCAAGAAAACAGAGCATCTCTCTGACGCCAAAACTGAAGCAAACACTGAACCTCCAACAGGCTGAGACAGTACAGTAAACAGGAAGTTCACACTGAGCTGGGAGGATCGATGATGGAGGGATTGTTACAATATTGATAAATAAAGTTTCCATATTCATGCTTGAATTCAGTCTTATTTCTTCTGTTGTTGTCTGGCAGCGCCACTAAGGCGCTGTTTACTGTTCTTGACTAATCGTGTGTTCTGAGCCTTGGTAGGAGCACTCTGACCGAGACTGATAAAACAGGAACACTGCGTCTTCCCCGAAGCTGCCACCTCGGTGGTGATCCACGCGTGTGGGATGTCCTGAGATTGTGCTTATTGTTGATAACTGTTAAGCGCAGCAACTTGTCTATTTCTATGATGCATATCCTGTAAACCCTCCCATTTGTTAATCGAAATAAAAGCACAGGAGAACGACAGAAAGCTCAGAGCGGGTTGGAAGTGTGACTTGAGCATTTCCTGTCCGTTCTCCTCATAAGTAACAGAAACTTACCCTTGTTGTTTTGTTATTTCTTGCAGATTTAATAAATGTCTATAGCCTAAACCTGATATTTAACCTGGTCCTTCGAGCCGGATGCCAACAACGCCTGGTGGTTCCAGCAGACGCGTTAGTCGCCAGCAAGCCCACGGCCGGGACGCAGGCTCACTAGGTGAGACCAGGCACCTTTTTTCGGAAAACTGACGCTATTTCGTGTGCTGGGACCCACAGGTTGACGGCATCCAACGGCGAGAGGAAAAAGACTCCGAAGGGTGAGCATTGTTTTGGGTTAAAAAGAAAACTGTGCGACTGAGGGTTGCAGGACAGTAAAACCTTGTGAATTCTAGACTCTGACAGGTAAATAAAAAGACGCTGAGGCAGTGAACGCCTGAGAATAGTTCATGTTAAACGGACGGCGAAGTCCACAGTTACAGCGTCCCCAAAAATTCCGTGAGAAAGAAACTAAAAGTGTGCATGTTGAATGAGTGGGTGGACTGTGAACCACTAGGTTACAGCCACCATTTAAAACAACAGGAAAGTAAGTAGTGGGCTGACGTAGATGCACAGGCAAGAATTCTCCACCTGAAAGGGTTAAAGTGAGAATTACCACGATCAGTAAAAATTAACCACTACCCTGTTGAAAGATTGACAAACGGCACCATAGACTACCCCACGTAGTACGGTCCGTCCAAATTTAAAACAAATGGGACAAGGGAACACCAAAAAATCTAAACCGCGCGATAAATTAACTTGTAAAGATTCTAAATATGTAGAACGCTGCAGCGAAGAAAATGTAAAACATTTGGATAACTGGATTACAAAATATGGCTTCGACGGGAGTCTCAATACACAAAAATAAATAAATAAATAACAGCTTTACAAGATGCGATTAAAGAAAAACTAAAAAGGATCCTAAAAAGATGCAAAAAGAAGGTTATGACAGCACACAAAAATGGTAAGCGCTATATAAATAAAAACAAAAAGTACTCGAGTGACTGTGACTGACCAAAGGACTGTGTGTAGGAAGAGAAATTATTTTGGAAACCCAGACGATCAGTAAAACCTCACGGTGTCAACTGAGCTCTATCTGGGGAGTAAAAATAACCTCTTATTGCTGACTCATCAGGTGAAATTGTGGGAGAATCTAAAACGGCTCTTACTCCTGTGATAGAACACCTAGTGGAAGACCGGAGCGAACAACAGGTTTGCCCTAGAAGCTCGTCTTTCAAGGAGGAAGTAGCGGGTCCATGAGATCGCACTGGCAACATAAATTAAATATGGGAAGCTGTTGTACAAAAACTAATTAGTGATGAAGTTGGTGACACAAAATGTATGAGTTAAACTCACCCTCGCTTGACTCAATATCTAAAACAGTAAAACAAAAGAAATACGGATTTAAATGAAAACTGCAATCAGAAGAGTGTGTAAAATTAGTTATACAACTTAGAGTACAAGAGAGACAGTCAGGAGTAGAAAACGGAAAAGAGAATAGGAATTCAGCAGCTGCACGCCCGGACATGAAAGAGGAAAGCAGAGACAGTTCAGTGTGTGTGCAGGAGACACGTCTCCACACTGAACGGCCTCAGACGAGACAACACAAAAACAAAACAGCAGGCTTTTAAAGCTGCTCCAAAACTAAGTAATGTGTCAACGATCGATTCAAAAAGACTGGAAGATGAATACTAACATTGGTTCGGGACTACTTTAGTGTGTTTAGTGAGGAAATAAACTTATCAAGTTATTTGGAATTGGATGGATGGTTTGTTGGATGGATGGTTGGATGATGGGTGGTTGGTTGGATGGATGGTTGATAGATGGTTGGCTGATGAGTGGATGGATGGTTGGAGGGATGATGGATGGATGGTTGAATGAGGGATGGATGGTTGGTTGGTTGGATGGATGGTTGAGTGATGGATGTTGGATGGATGATGGATTGTTGGTTGGATGATTAGATGGGGTTCAGGTAACAGCAGGTGGTCCATCCATCCTCACGTCTTGACGAGTGCATCCAGAGTTTGGTCGTGTTTCTGCAGGAAAGCCACGCACTTCTGCAGCACACAGCTGATGTAATGCATCTTCATGGCCAGAACCTCGTTCATGTCCTGCTGCTTGATGCACTGCTCACACAGCAGGTCCAGCACCTGGGAGCACTTCTCCAGCGCCACCGCGTCCACCAGCACAGGATTCTCCTTCACCAGCATGACTATCTGACAGACACACAGTGGGGCTTCAGCTCAGTGTCTCCTGCTTCTGCACCAATAAACTTTCAATAACTGATCAGAGAGATCAATGGATCATTGAATGTCTGCTGTTCCTGCTCAATGGACCCGTGGTGTTATATGACAGCAGCTCCTGGAATCATCAGCACTGCTTGTTAGCCTGAGAGTTGAACTATGACCTCCAGCTGCTGAGGACAAAGCAGATATCTCACACACCATCAGTCGTTAAATATAAAGCCTCTCCATGTCATTCAACTCACATTCAGCTTTAGCTTTTCCATCCTTAAATCAACCAGAGGAGTTGAATCAGTTTCCTGATCTTTCAGATTGAGGAATCTGTCAAAAGCCCTCAGGCAGGCTGTCGGCTGTAGGAATCAAACCCGTGACCTCCCGACACCACGTGCACCTCCAGCCACTAGCCACCTGTAGGGCCTCCATCCACCCACTGGGAGCAGTCTGAGTTTCAGTGCCTAGTTCCAGGACAATTCAACACATGGACAGGGGAGATCGGGAATCGAACCTGCAGCATTCCGATTGAGAGACGGTTCGATTCCCGATTTGTTCCCTGGTGACTGAAAGCTTGTCAAACACTGTGGACCTGACCAGAGTCCTGGCTTCATTCTGTCAACACACACACACACACACACACTCGTTGCCCACTGGGGACCACCTTGACTGGGTGGAGGGGGTGGAGGGTCTCACCTTGACGGGGTGGAGGTTGCTGGTCATGATCAGGTTGTGCAGTGGTTGTGCCAGTATGGGGGGCAGCCGGGGCTCGCTCTCCAGGCCGTGTGGTCGGGTGTAGTACTCCAGCCTCGCCCGAGAGAAAAAGTTGTTGATGAGCGTGACACACTGGTGCTGACCTGAAGGAGCAGGGAGGATGATGATTGGCTGCAACCTGCAGGTCGGAGGAAGGAGCAGACGCTTCCTGTCTCACCTACAAACGCCGCCATCTGAGCCGCGGTGCGGCCCACCGAGTTCACCGGGTCGGTCTCTGCTCCGGCATCCAGCATCATGGACGTGATGTCCGTCTTACCTGGACACGCTCCACAGTCAGTGTCTGGGTGGGTCTCTGGTCAGGTGTTCTGGACGAGCCGGTCCAAGTTACCTGAGAGGCCGGCGAACATCAGCGCCGTGTAGCCGAACTCGTGCTGCTTGCTATTGACGTCGGCGCCACGCTTCAGTAGCAGGTCACACAATGCTGCTTCCCCTTTATAGGCCGCATGCATCAGGGGAGTCATCCCACACTGGACACACACACACACACACACACACACACACACACACACACACACACACACACACACACACACACACACACACACTGTTATGACTCCCTACTTGAACGTTTTACTCTGTGTTCGTGTGTGTGTGTGTGTGTGTGTGTGTGTGTGTGTGTGTGTGTGTGTGTGTGTGTGTGTGTGTGTGTGTGTGTGTGTGTGTGTGTGTGTGTGTGTGTGTGTGTGTGTGTGTGTGTGTGTGTGTGTGTGTGTGTGTGTGTGTGTGTGTGTGTGGTGCTCTGAACCACCTGATGGTGACAGAGAGTCTCCAGCAGATGGGTTCATCAAAGCGTCTGCCTCTCAGAGTCGTCTCCATATGACTCCTCTACTGAGCACAACATGCTACATTGACATGACTAATGTGGGGGGGGGGGGGGGGGGGGGGACAGAAGAGGAGGGAGGATGGGGGGGGGTGCTGGGGGGGGGGGGGGCTCAAATGTTGCTGGAGCTCCCGCACAAGAGTGGAGTTTGGAGGAAAGCACTGAAACATGAAGTGTGTTCTTCACTACCTGGTCCAGACAGTTGATTCGCACTTCATCAGTCGCCAGCAGCTCAGCCACTTCCTGCACAACACCTGCCAGAAAGAATCACGACACACTGACTTCATGCTGAATCACCCATCAGCATCCATTCATCTCAGATGCAAGGGGTGATGGAGACAAAACAAATGGTTTGTGTGTGAATCAAAGTTCCATTAACATTTTATTCTATGGGTTTCCAATAGCTGAGCAGCTGAATGACTCATCAATATCTGTCAGGTAATCTAATTGCTTATCAAAGAAACACAGTCAAATTATTTCATTAATCACAAATACAACTGGTGATGAAAATATCCAGTCACCTCAGGATAACAATGAGCATTAATGTCAGTCTCCTACATAGAAAATGGAGCGTTGTCAGAATTACTTAAACCTTTTTCTGATTGGTTCAGATCTGAGTCTGAAGGATTTGGCAGCAGACGAATGAGGTCAGCAGTCTGAAAAGTTCACAAGATGGAGTAAAGACCATGAAATCACTTTTCAGCAACTTGATCTCTGTTAATGTGCTTCCAAACAAAGCCCAGGAAGGAAACAGGGCCGAGGTATGGTCATGCGGTGAGGCTGCTCTACCGCCTCTGGTACTGGAAGCCTCCGATGCGCACTAAATCCAGCTGCAACACCACATCTGTCTTTGCAGAAAGAATTCCAACGAAACAGAAAGGCCCTGAACACATCACAAACTGGAAGCTTCCAAATCCTCAAATTCTGCTGCTCATTTATCTGCTTGGTTTTAGTCCAGTGGTGAGTCTGTCAACAAGTAAATATGTCTTTACCAACAGTGAACAAGATTGCATTCATTCATTCTCGATGCTATAATAACACTTGTATTGACGAACCTGATAGAGAATACAGTCAAATGCCCAAAACTGGTCCATTCTTTGTGTTGCATCTGTAAACCAATCTGTAAAATTGAGATTCAACTTCCTGCAGTGGGTTAGGGTTAGGGTTAGCCTAACCCTAACTCTCCTGCAGTGGGTTAACCCTAACCTTTTTTTTTAACAAACTGAACCTTTGATTAAATATTCACTTCAGTCCAGACTGATGCGCGCGCACACACACACACACACACACACACACACACACACACACACACACACACACACACACACACACACACACACACACACACACACACACACACACACACACACACACACACACACACACACACACACAGCTCGGCATCCACAAAAACCCACTGAAAGCTGAGCTTTACAAACTTTGATCTGACAGGAAGTTCCAGGAATCCACTGATGGTTCATTGAAAACAAACAGGTTTCCTGAAAAACACACACTTTGAGGGGAAAATAACCCAAAGTAACAAATTACCAAAGTGATCCAGTGATCAAAAGAGGCCCTGAAGGAGGGCCTGGAGGAGGGCCTGGAGGAGGAGTGCTCAGACTCACCCGCCTGGATGAACTGCAGCAGTTTGGTCTCGGAGGCGTTCAGGTCTCCTCTCTGTGGTTCAGCCATCCTGATCCACCTGCTGAGCATCTGTCAATTTCTACTGAAGCTCCGGGCTCAAGTGACCTGAAGGATCCACTAGGACAGGGGAGGGGTGGATGTCCGTCAGGAACAGACCAGCGTCAGAGGGGGAGGGGCCTGTGCGTCACTTCTTGAGGATGTGGTTTTAGGTTCAGCTCCTCCAGGTGGCGCTGCCCGTCATCACAGCTGGACTTCCCACTGAGATTGGCTCCACTGGGACTCCGCCCGCCTCCTTCTGGACAAGCAGTGAAGTTCTACAGACATGTGGATTTCTGCTTTCCTCTGGTTCCACCGTGAGCCTCACCATGTTCTCGTCTGGTGGCTCCTTTCAAGCTGCACCTGGTTCCCTGCTTTGTACTTCGTCCATCCCTGACCTTTGACCCCGAGTGCTCCGGTACAAAATTGTTTGAGCAAAGTGCTTCGGTTTACACTTTTCGAACTATAAATTCCTGTAATTCCAGAACTTGGTGCAGGCCTGCTCATGATTAGATGTGCAGTGTCTCCTTTGATTGTTTTGACATTTGCTCCATGTCATGCTTAAGCAACATTTAAACAATGGTGTCTGGAGTGTGAGCCGTCGCAGCTCTTCAGCCTCAGTGTTCAGCAGACGACCTGCTGCTTCACAGTGTGTCGGCAGCTTCACCTTTGAACTGCTCGTGCAGGAGGCCCGTTACCACATGACTGTTTCCAGGTCAGCACTAATCCTCCTCAAGCTTCTTTTCTCCTCCTCAGCGTCTTACTGCTTCTTCCTCACTGCGCCCACTGACAAGCAAGCACATTCTGGAGCTTCCTCCACCCACACACTACTGAGGAGCCTCCATCACACCACTGGTCAGGAGGAGGAGGAGGAGGAGGAAGAACAGGAGGAGAAGGAGGAAGTGGAGGAGCAGCAGGAGGAGTAGGAGCAGGAAGAGGAAGAGGAGGAAAAGGAGCAGTGGGTGGAGGAAGAGGAGGAGCAGGAGGAGGAACAGGAACAGGAGGAGGTACAGGAGCAGCAGGAAGAACGAGAGGAGGAGCAGGAGCAGCAGGTGGAGGAAGAGGGGCGGGAGGAAGAGGAGCAGGAGGAAGAGGAGCCGGAGAAGGAGCAAGAGGTGGAGGAGGAGGAAGACGAGGAGGAGCAGCAGGTGGAGGAAGAGGAAACCAGCACCACTGAGCTGTGACCAGCAACACGTCTGCCGGTAGAATAACAAAGTGGGATTCAGTGGAAGACGATGGAGGAGCTCACAACAAACATTGTGGCAGAAACCCGGGAAGCTTCCCAACAACAGGTACGAACACACAGAGTGAGGTTCCACTGCACTGGGAACATGAGTGGAACCTCACTGCAGGTTAGAGTGGTGTGCTGCAGTGGAACCTCACTGCAGGTTAGAGTGGTGTGCTGCAGTGGAACCTCACTGCAGGTTAGAGTGAGGCGCTGCAGTGGAACCTCACTGCAGGTTAGAGTGAGGCGCTGCAGTGGAACCTCACTGCAGGTTAGAGTGAGGCGCTGCAGTGGAACCTCACTGCAGGTTAGAGTGGTGTGCTGCAGTGGAACCTCACTGCAGGTTAGAGTGAGGCGCTGCAGTGGAACCTCACTGCAGGTTAGAGTGAGGCACTGCAGTGGAACCTCACTGCAGGTTAGAGTGAGGCACTGCAGTGGAACCTCACTGCAGGTTAGAGTGGTGTGCTGCAGTGGAACCTCACTGCGGGTTAGAGTGAGGTGCTGCAGTGGAACCGCACTGCGGGTTAGAGTGAGGTATTGCAGTGGTTTGTTGTGTTCTGGAGCAACAAGCAGGTTTTCAATTTAGAGCACTGAGTTTGCATTAAGTAACAGACGCTGTTGAAAAGTGTGATCATGTTCCAGAGGTTCATGATAACGGTGCTGCAGTTTATAAGTTCTCCCTGTGTGTGGGGGTTCCTCTCTAGGTTCTTCTCCAGGTTCCTCTCCAGGTTCTTCTCCAGGTTCCTCTTCAGGTTCCACTTCAGGTTCTTCCAACCAGCCAAAAGCATGCATGTGATGGCGTTAAAACTGTCCTTGGGTGTGAATATGTTTTTGTCCTGTGATAGACTGGAGACCTGTCCAGGTGTACCTGTCCTCACCTGTCCTCATCAGTCCTCACCTGTCCAGGTGAATTTGTGTTCAGTCAGCTGGGATTGGCTCCTGTGCTATGCGGCCCTGAAAAGGATAAAGTAGTACAGAGGGTGGATGGTTGGATGGATGGATGGATGATAATAATTTTGATGATTGGAATTATTGTTTTAGACATGGAGATAGTCAGATTAATTCTCATTCCTGAGTTTCCTGGCTGCAATGGAACGAATCGTGAAAAACAACATGGAGCATGAAACCTTCTGAAACTGAGTCCAGCCACCACTGAGCCTAAGAACCATGTCTATGTGCTCTAACACACTAAAACAATATTCGATTTTTTTATCAATCAAATATAAACATTTCTCTGTATGACTGTATATGTACTATTCCTCGTTGTGGTTGTTCATGTTGAGAGTTGGCAGTCTATTGAGTGATGACAGCGCCCCTGCTGCTCAGGCCGTGTACTGCACGCTGACATGACTGTAATGACTGTGAGTCTCCTGCAGGGGGACGAGGGAGAGGAGGAGGAAGAGGGGGGAGGCTCGAGCTTTGTTGTTATAGTGCTATAGAGCTATAGAGTATAGAGCTCAGTGTTTCACCGCCGCTGAATCAACTGTTTTCCCCGTGAAGAGTTTAAAACCCGGAGGAGGTCTGCCGGAAGTTTCTGTGTGGAGGAGGAGAAGCGAGACACAGTAAGAACAAGCTGCGATTCAACATGTGGAGCAGGAGGAAGAGGAGCAGGAGGAAGAGGAGCAGGGGGAAGAGCAGCAGGAGGAAGAGGAGCAGGTTACTGGGGTTCAGGAGGAAGAGGAGCAGGAGGAAGAGGAGCAGGGGGAAGAGCAGCAGGAGGAAGAGGAGCAGGTTACTGGGGTTCATGAGGAAGAGGAGCAGGAGGAAGAGGAGCAGGGGGAAGAGCAGCAGGAGGAAGAGGAGCAGGTTACTGGGGTTCAGGAGGAAGAGGAGCAGGAGGAAGAGCAGCAGGTTACTGGGGTTCAGGAGGAAGAGGAGCAGGGGGAAGATGAGCAGGGGGAAGAGCAGCAGGGGGAAGAGGAGCAGGTTACTGGGGTTCAGGAGGAAGAGGAGCAGGAGGAAGAGCAGCAGGTTACTGGGGTTCAGGAGGAAGAGGAGCAGGGGGAAGAGGAGCAGGGGGAAGAGCAGCAGGGGGAAGAGGAGCAGGTTACTGGGGTTCAGGAGGAAGAGGAGCAGGAGGAAGAGCAGCAGGTTACTGGGGTTCAGGAGGAAGAGGAGCAGGAGGAAGAGGAGCAGGGGGAAGAGCAGCAGGAGGAAGAGGAGCAGGTTACTGGGGTTCAGGAGGAAGAGGAGCAGGAGGAAGAGCAGCAGGCTACTGGGGTTCAGGAGGAAGAGGAGCAGGAGGAAGAGGGGCAGGAGGAAGAGGAGCAGGGGGAAGAGCAGCAGGAGGAAGAGGAGCAGGTTACTGGGGTTCAGGAGGAAGAGGAGCAGGAGGAAGAGGAGCAGGGGGAAGAGCAGCAGGAGGAAGAGGAGCAGGTTACTGGGGTTCAGGAGGAAGAGGAGCAGGAGGAAGAGCAGCAGGTTACTGGGGTTCAGGAGGAAGAGGAGCAGGGGGAAGAGGAGCAGGGGGAAGAGCAGCAGGGGGAAGAGGAGCAGGTTACTGGGGTTCAGGAGGAAGAGGAGCAGGAGGAAGAGCAGCAGGTTACTGGGGTTCAGGAGGAAGAGGAGCAGGAGGAAGAGGAGCAGGGGGAAGAGGAGCAGGAGGAAGAGGAGCAGGTTACTGGGGTTCAGGAGGAAGAGGAGCAGGAGGAAGAGGAGCAGGGGGAAGGGCAGCAGGAGGAAGAGGAGCAGGTTACTGGGGTTCAGGAGGAAGAGGAGCAGGAGGAAGAGGAGCAGGGGGAAGAGCAGCAGGAGGAAGAGGAGCAGGTTACTGGGGTTCAGGAGGAAGAGGAGCAGGTTACTGGGGTTCAGGAGGAAGAGGAGCAGGAGGAAGAGCAGCAGGAGGAAGAGCAGCAGGAGGAAGAGGAGCAGGTTACTGGGGTTCCGGAGGAAGAGGAGCAGGAGGAAGAGCAGCAGGAGGAAGAGGAGCAGGTTACTGGGGTTCAGGAGGAAGAGGAGCAGGTTACTGGGGTTCAGGAGGAAGAGGAGCAGGAGGAAGAGGAGCAGGTTACTGGGGTTCAGAAGGAAGAGCAGCAGGAGGAAGAGGAGCAGGAGGAAGAGGAGCAGGAG
Source organism: Blennius ocellaris (assembly GCF_963422515.1). Lineage (NCBI taxonomy): Eukaryota > Metazoa > Chordata > Actinopteri > Blenniiformes > Blenniidae > Blennius > Blennius ocellaris. The sequence goes on along the minus strand of NW_027662244.1, from coordinate 39,917 downwards.
GAAGAGCAGCAGGAGGAAGAGCAGCAGGGGGAAGAGGAGCAGGGGGAAGAGGAGCAGGTTACTGGGGTTCAGGAGGAAGAGCAGCAGGAGGAAAAGGAGCAGGTTACTGGGGTTCAGGAGGAAGTGGAGCAGGAGGAAGAGCAGCAGGAGGAAGAGGAGCAGGGGGAAGAGGAGCAGGTTACTGGGGTTCAGGAGGAAGAGGAGCAGGAGGAAGAGCAGCAGGAGGAAGAGGAGCAGGAGGAAGAGCAGCAGGAGGAAGAGCAGCAGGAGGAAGAGGAGCAGGTTACTGGGGTTCAGGAGGAAGAGGAGCAGGAGGAAGAGCAGCAGGAGGAGGAGCAGCAGGAGGAAGAGGAGCAGGTTACTGGGGTTCAGGAGGAAGAGCAGCAGGAGGAAGAGGAGCAGGTTACTGGGGTTCAGGAGGAAGAGCAGCAGGAGGAAGAGGAGCAGGTTACTGGGGTTCAGGAGGAAGAGCAGCAGGAGGAAGAGGAGCAGGTTACTGGGGTTCAGGAGGAAGAGCAGCAGGAGGAAGAGGAGCAGGAGGAAGAGGAGCAGGTTACTGGGGTTCAGGAGGAAGAGCAGCAGGAGGAAGAGGAGCAGGTTACTGGGGTTCAGGAGGAAGAGGAGCAGGTTACTGGGGTTCAGGAGGAAGAGCAGCAGGAGGAAGAGCAGCAGGAGGAAGAGGAGCAGGTTACTGGGGTTCAGGAGGAAGAGGAGCAGGTTACTGGGGTTCAGGAGGAAGAGGAGCAGGAGGAAGAGCAGCAGGAGGAAGAGGAGCAGGTTACTGGGGTTCAGGAGGAAGAGGAGCAGGTTACAGGGGTTCAGGAGGAAGAGGAGTAGGAAGAAGAGCAGCAGGAGGAAGAGGAGCAGGTTACTGGGGTTCAGGAGGAAGAGGAGCAGGTTACTGGGGTTCAGGAGGAAGAGGAGCAGGTTACTGGGGTTCAGGAGGAAGAGGAGCAGCTTACTGGGGTTCAGGAGGAAGAGCAGCAGGAGGAGGAGCAGCAGGAGGAAGAGGAGCAGGTTACTGGGGTTCAGGAGGAAGAGCAGCAGGAGGAGGAGCAGCAGGAGGAAGAGGAGCAGGTTACTGGGGTTCAGGAGGAAGAGCAGCAGCTCTGCAGGTTGCAGTTCAGAGACTTTAGACGAGTCAGCAGAAAAGAAGCTGATGTTCTCACCATGTCAGCAGGAAGACTCCTCCTCTCTGATCACATTCACACTCGACCTGAGAAACATTGGTTCTGCAGCAGTTGTATACGTTGTGACGCTGATGTCATTTTTACAATAACAATAAAAAAACACTTAGTTTCCTCAAACTTTCTCCATTTTATGAACACAGACATCAAAGTGACTCAATATGAACCTCTAGACTTCAAATCAATAACTAACAAACTTCAAATCAATAATAAACTATAACTCAATAACAAACAGACTGTAAATCAATAACAAACCGACTATAAATCAATAACAGACTGTAAATCAATAACAAATAGAATATAAATCAATAACAAACCGACTATAAATAATAACAGACTATCAATCAATAACAAACAGACTACAAATCAATAAAAAAATGACTATAAATCATTACCAGACTATAAATCATTAAACAGGTACACTTTTGAAGACAATCCTTTTAGTTTTCGATCAAGGATCAATATTCCACTTGATTTCAGATGAGCTCAAAGTTTGACTTCCTCCATTACCAGGTTTCACTCCAGCAGAGTATTGATCGTCGTCACGGTGATAGGAGAGGTTGTGTTTGGCGTACACACTCCAGGAAGATTCAAACCACCTCACTAAGTCAGCTGATCAATACCAAACCAATCAATCAATCAATCAATCAATCAATCTGATGGTACATTTCAACTCACACCCTTTTGACTTGCCACAGATCAATAACCATTATCCTGTTGTCCAGGTGACGTGGCTCTGTGGTGATGCGAGTCACAGTAAGAAGTTCTGGTGATGATAACACACACACACACACACACACACACACACACACACACACACACACACACACACACACACACACACACACACACACACACACACAGAGCCTTGAGTTTCTTCAACATTACACCATGACAACATGAAAACAAGACAACATTACGCTATGATAACAAGACATGACAGCAAGACACAAAGGCAACCTGGCCCATGGCAACAAGGCAACCTGGCCCATGGCAACAAGGCAACCTGGCCCATGGCAACAAGGCCAAAAGACAACACACATTTTGAAGGTGTTTTCGGCTTTTCTGACAAACTTAGTTGTCTCCACTGGTACTGTTGTACTGCTACCACTGGTACTGTTCTAATGTTATACATATGTTACCACTGGTACTGTTCTAATGTTATACATGTGTTACCACTGGTACTGTTCTAATGTTATACATGTGTTACCACTGGTACTGTTCTAATGTTATACATGTGTTACCACTGGTACTGTTCTAATGTTATACATATGTTACCACTGGTACTGTTCTAATGTTATACATGTGTTACCACTGGTACTGTTCTAATGTTATACATATGTTACCACTGGTACTGTTCTAATGTTATACATGTGTTACCACTGGTACTGTTCTAATGTTATACATGTGTTACCACTGGTACTGTTCTAATGTTATACATGTGTTACCACTGGTACTGTTCTAATGTTATACATATGTTACCACTGGTACTGTTCTAATGTTATACATATGTTGCCACTGGTACTGTTCTAATGTTATACATATGTTACCACTGGTACTGTTCTAATGTTATACATATGTTACCACTGGTACTGTTCTAATGTTATACATATGTTACCACAGGTACTGTTCTAATGTTACCACTGGTCCTGTTGTACTACTGGACCGTCGATACCTGCAGGAAGGTTCCAGACCTTCTCTGGTCCAGTGCTCTTCAAACCCTCTGGTCTAGCACCATGATAGCATGTCTCAACGTCAGGACTCGTTCAGTCGTCCAATCAGTCATTCAGACGCTCGGTCAGATGTTCAGTCGTTCAGATGTTCAATCATTCAGTCAGTCGTTCAGTTAGATGTTCAGACATTCTGTCGGTCAGTCAGTCGTTCAAACATTCAATGGTTCAGTCAGTGGTTCAGTTGTTCAGTCTGTGATTCAGTCATTCAGTCAGTGATTCAGTGGTTCAGTCAGTCGTTCAGGTAGCAGGTTGTTGACCACCATTGTTGTAGTTCTTTTATTAGTCACATTAGTCATGCGACTGAATATCAAAGGAGCAGCCAATCTCTCGTTGACTTGCGACTGACTGACTGAGACCACCGCTACAGACTGACTGACACCACCGCTACAGACTGACTGACACCACCGCTACAGACTGACTGACACCACCGCTACAGACTGACTCAGACCACCGCTACACACTGACTGACACCATCGCTACAGACTGACACCACCGCTACAGACTGACTGACACCACCGCTACAGACTGACTCAGACCACCGCTACACACTGACTGACACCATCGCTACAGACTGACACCACCGCTACAGACTGACTGACACCACCACTACAGACTGACTGACACCACCACTACAGACTGAAGAAGACCACCACCACAGACACTCAGAGACAAAATAACTTTTATTACTACATAAACACACCAAAGTTCCAAAAAGTGGTACCGTTGAGTTTCCGTACTGATTCCCAGTCAGCGGGTTTTGGTTCTGTACCGGTTGAGATGTGAAAGGTTCCGTCCTGAAGCTGTTTTGTGTTTTAGATGGAGGAATGTGAGGCTGCAGTGGAGAGCAGACACCATGACCTCCTTCAGCCCGTGTGACCCTCCGGCCCAGCGAGGGACAGTCAGTGGATAGAACTGAAGAGCCACGGTCCCGGCGGGTGTCATGGCGGCTGGCAGCTTCCTGTCTTTGGCAGTAGCCTTGGCGGCTTTTCAAAGTCCATGTGTCTCCAGACTGACTCCTCGAGTCTCCTTCCCTCTGGGTGAGTTTTGGTAATCCACCAATGTCCAGAAGTGCAGACGGTCTACAGACTGCTCTCTGTGCAGACGGTCTGTTCCAATGTGTTGGTTCTGTTGCGGTCATGTATAGGAAGTTCCGGGAGGCTGCTGGTCCATTTCAGTGGAGTGGGCGTGGCCAACACGACAACGCTGCTGCTCAGTGACGGCGGCAACACGCTGTACGTCGGAGCTCGCGACTCAGTGCTAGCACTGGACGTTAGCCATGACGACTCCATGAGTTTGAGCCGCAGGGTGAGATGAATGAGTCCATCTTGTTTTCTCTGCTCTGCAGCTGGAGCTTCTGGGTGGAAAACCCAGTACTACCACTGTGTACTACCATTGTGTAGTATTACTGTGTACTATCACTGCCTACCACTACTACTGTGTACTATTGATGTGCACTACTAATCAGAATTATTGAAGAGCTTGATCGTGTTCACATAAACTCAAAATGTATAGAAATTTGTTCAATAATTAAATAATTATAAATATTTAAATGAATAGATCCTAAATATGATAATATCAATATAAATAAATAATTGAAATAATTTTAAGACTTGAGACACAATTGCTGGTTTATGAAGTGAGAAAAGTTGCAGTCAGATAAAACCCTCGTTCCACAGTGTCTGGTGCAGAGTTCCATGTATTAGAGCGACTTACTGTAGCGTCCGGTCTGTCGCTCCCATTCTGCAGTTACTGTCATGTTTGCTGTTTAATGCAGTTTTATTTTGCCATGTCAGCAAAAGCTTGTCATCTGTTGGTGATACAGACGTATGCGGAGCTACAGCATTACCTGTAAAACTCCTGTAAAAGTACAACCAAGGGAATGGGTATCATTATTATAGTGTTTTAAAGTTCCAGCATTTAATTGTATGTTCTTTTTCAGTGGGTAGAACAGCTGAAGAAAACTGTAGAACCTGTACCTAGGAGCCTCCAGGGGGCAGCGCTGAGAACCAAATGTTCTGTAGAGAACCTAGGAACCTCCAGAGGGCAGCACTGAGAACCAAGTGTTCTGTAGAGAACCTAGGAACCTCCAGAGGGCAGCCCTGGTTAGTCCTGGTTAGTTCCTCACAGAGCTACTGGAGGTCAAAGGTCAAAGTAATCCCCTCCAGTGTTACTGGATGTTGACTTTGATCTACTGTGTTTTCTGTGCTGGTGACTAACTGGGCCTGTTTTTTCCAGTTGGACTGGAGTCCCTCAGACAAAGACCTGGAACAATGTTCTATGAAGGGAAAGAAGATGGTGAGTTGTACATGTTTAGAACAGTATTAGAAGTACATTTTGCTCTGCCCTCAGGCAGGTTCTAGATAAAGGCTTTGGAGGTTACCATGTTTTTGTTCCAGAAGAACTTAAAGAATTCCTTGTTCTGTGTTCTAGACTGATTGTTCCAATTTCATCCGCGTGCTGCAGTTGGTGAACTCATCCCACCTCTACGCCTGCGGGACCTTCGCCTTCAGTCCCCGCTGCTCCTACATCGTATGATTCTCTGCCTTGCACTTCACCCAATATCCTTTTTAATCTCCTGCTTAATGTTTCTGTTTCTCTTCAGGACTCAGAAACTTTAACTATGAGCCTCAAACCTGATGAGGGCAGAGGTCGCTGCCCCTATGACCCCTACCAACGCAACACCGCCATCATCGTAGGTAAGACCGCCTTGCTTCCCTGAGAGTAGGGACGTACAGTCGTCTGCTCTGGAAGGAACAGATGAGGGACGTGGTCCTGGTTTTACAAATAACACAGAGGTGAAAGAAAAGCAGTCTCGCAGACCAAGTGCCAATCGATGCAAAATTGCAGTTGATGATACATGGCGAATGTGCATGACGTAGCAGGAAGCAGCAGCTACACTCAGGCCCCGTTTCCACAACAACGATTACGAGTGTATCCACAAAACTTTCTTCTCCGTGGGGGGGGGTCTGTTCACATGTTGCCAGAGTGCGATGCACTGTATCCGCCAAGTCTTTAATCCAGCTCTCAAGGTGGAAAGTTTCTTTCATGGCTGCCCGTCCCTCCTGCAGAGAGTGGTGGAGAGCCTGTTACTGCACATGAGCATCTTCCCCCCCCCCCTCCCCTTCCATCCCTTGTAAACGTGACCTGCAGTGGTTTGACTCGCGTCAGTATTCTAGTTTTACCCTCCATATCAGTAGTTTTATAGGTGAGACTCTCTCCTGATAGCCTCTGATGCATCATCAGTCCATGCGGATGTTGGGTTGCCTATATTTTCTTCATGTTTATAACGTATTCTTCTCTCTTTCAAGCAACAGCTCCCTCGTGTGGGCCAGCATGCTAACTACATCATTGTCGGCTGCTGCAGTGGAAACGCACTCCTTTTTTTAACGGAATCGTTGTTGTCACGTGAAACTGTGTCGTGTGAACAGGCCTCGGACTACGTTTGAACTTGGATGCAAAGTGCAGATCTTAGTTATGATAATAATAAACTCCTGTGCCTGTATTCACAAAGCATCCTGAAGCTAAAAACAGCTCTTAGTGATGTCACGCTTAAGAAAAATCTTAGAATTCCTCGAAATTTAAGACTTTTCTTAGAATTTTTCGTTCCCAAGATCAAAGTAATTTACAAAGAATCTTAAGTCCTAAGAAGCTCCTCACGCGTAAAACCACTGAAGTAGTGAGGACGACTTTCAGAAGCCGAAGAGTTTCTGAAACAGACAAGATGATGGAAATAGAAAGAGAAAGGAAAGGTGTTCTCCTTTTGTTTAATCAGTGGCCCCTAACCCTAACCCACTGTGGTGCCTGTCTACAGGTGAGCTGCAGCAGCCCCACATGGTGGTAAATCACAGGAAGTAATATGTACAAAAAATAATTGTCATGATTACACATCTTTAATGCAGCCCAAGATAATAGAATAATAGATTATACATATGTGTATATATATATTTGTTTTGGCTGCTGTAACAATGCATATTGGTTGGTTTTGAACAGAAATACCTTGCAATTTCTTATATTTTTATGTAAACAGTTGAATATAAACGTGTTTTTGGGTAAAAGTGGGCATTGGTTTGTACATATACTAATTGGATATGCTTTCTGAGTTGTGAAAATGTTTTGTTACACATGTTTGTGGCTCTCAGTATAAAAATAGCTAACTTTTTCCCAATCGGATTTTGTTTTGTGGTTGTTTTGCAGTCTTGGGCCCAGAGTGTTGATCCAGTCTGTCAAAATGAGTTGTAGAATAACATATTGAGGTGAGATTGTGCTGCGATGAAAGACCAGGTATTCAATTTAAACAGTCATTCATGTTGAAATATCGAGGTCAAAGCAAAATTGTGGAGTTGAAGAATCAGTCCTGGTCCAAAGTAACTTCCCACTTCTGCTACTGGAGGTCCAAGGTCAAAGTAATACCATCCAGTGTTACTAGATGTTGAAGGCATTTCTTTCTCAGATGTTTTGGGCCAAATATAAGATAGTTTGTTTTATCAGAAGCAGAAAGTTACAGCTCTTTAAGTCTTTGAACTAAGTTTCTTGTTCAACACGTTGATCAGTATCATCTGGTTTCACTGATCAATAGATTTGTGTGTCATCAGCATAGCGATGGAAGTGAAGGGATCTGGACAAGACTGGTCCTTTTTGAGATGTTTTGGTCCCAGTTCTTTATTTGTCCTTATGGAGTGTCATTCTTCATTCTTCTTACCCAGATGGAGAACTGTACACGGGGACCGTGGCAGACTACAGGGGGAACCGGCCCGTCATCTCCAGACACCTGAGCCAGGGCCCCCGAGTGGACCTGAAGCTGGACGACAGTTTGGGATGGCTGGAGGGTGAGCAAGTCTTTAAACTGTCCAAACCATAGGACGAGACAGTCACTGCCAGAGAGACAGGCACCTCCAGAGAGGACGAGACGGGCACCTCCAGTAAGATATGTCTTAATGACCACTGGCCCATTGCCCAACTATCTCAATGACTACCAGCCCATTGCCCAACTGTCTCAATGACTACCAGTCCGTTGCCCAACTATCTCAATGACTACCAGCCCATTGACCAACTGTCTCAATGACTACCAGCCTATTGCCCAACTGTCTCAATGACTACCAGCCCGTTGCCCAACTGTCTCAATGACTACCAGTCAATTGCCCAACTGTCTCAATGACTACCAGTCCGTTGCCCAACTGTCTCAATGACTACCAGTCCGTTGCCCAACTGTCTCAATGGCTACCAGTCCATTGCCCAACTGTCTCAATGACTACCAGCCCGATGCCCAACTGTCTCAATGGCTACCAGTCCATTGCCCAACTGTCTCAATGACTACCAGTCCATTGCCCAACTGTCTCAATGACTACCAGTCCATTGCCCAACTGTCTCAATGACTACCAGCCTGATGCCCAACTGTCTCAATGGCTACCAGTCCATTGCCCAACTGTCTCAATGGCTACCAGTCCATTGCCCAACTGTCTCAATGGCTACCAGTCCATTGCCCAACTGTCTCAATGGCTACCAGTCCATTGCCCAACTGTCTCAATGACTACCAGTCCATTGCCCAACTGTCTCAATGACTACCAGCCTGATGCCCAACTGTCTCAATGACTACCAGCCTGATGCCCAACTGTCTCAATGGCTACCAGTCCATTGCCCAACTGTCTCAATGGCTACCAGTCCATTGCCCAACTGTCTCAATGGCTACCAGTCCATTGCCCAACTGTCTCAATGGCTACCAGTCCATTGCCCAACTGTCTCAATGGCTACCAGTCCATTGCCCAACTGTCTCAATGACTACCAGCTCATTGCTCGTCCCTCTCAGTGATGAAACTCAAACACTTCATCATCTCCTCCTTACTTTCCTCCCTGGATCCCTGCAATTCACTTCCTCACCACCAGAGGCACCAACATCAACCCTGCTATTCTCCCACCTGGACATTCAGTCCTGGTCCACCTAGACACCCAGTCCTGGTCCACCTTGACATCCAGTCCAGGTCCACCTTGACACCCAGTTCTGGTCCACCTTGACACACAGCCCCGGTCAACCTGGACACCTAGTCCTGGTCCAGCAGGACACTCAGTCCTGGTCTTTTGTGCTCAGACCCGACCTTCATCAGCTCCAGCTTCATTCCAGACGAGGAGAAAATCTACTTCTTCTTCAGTGAAACGGGTCGAGAGTTTGACTTCATCGACAAGTTTATCGTTTCTCGGGTATCCCAGGTCTGCAGGGTGAGTGTTCTCATCCTTCACTCTCTCTCTCACTCCCTCAAGCTCTCACTCACATGGACTGTTGTATGTTGGATGCTGAGTTGTTGAGTTGCATGTTGGATGCTGAGCCTCTGGTCATGTAACCCTGCTGCAGAGCGATGTGGGCGGCCAGCGGACCCTCCAGAGACGCTGGACCACCTTTGCTAAAGCTCAGCTGCTATGTCAGGCTGACAGCGAGCTGCCCTACAACCTGATCCAGGACATGGACAGCCTCCCACCAGCAGAGGGTGCTGCTGCAGGAGACACACTCTTCTATGGAATCTTCACCTCCCAGTGGTCAGTGAGGCATTTTTAATTGTTACACCAGCTGATATGTGTGATGGTCGTCATCCTCCGGGTGAGAACAGGAACTGAAACTTAAAGTGGGAATTCGAGCATCAGCAGCAGTTTGGTGGAGAATCAGATCCAGTGTCCAGGTTGTCAACAGATCCAATTCAATTCACTTCAGCTTTATTTGTGTTGCGTCGAAGACAACAGTCATGTCAGGGCTACACAGACAAAAGCCAACGAATCAAGAGCAGCAGAAGTTGTCACCATAGATGTAAAACCTCGATGCCGCACAGCCTATCTGCACCTGTTGACACGTTGTAACTACAGCGCCGCCATCTTGGGGAGGTCTCCCACTCATGCCTACAGCACCGCCATCTTGGGGAGGTCTCCCACTCATGCCTACAGCACCGCCATCTTGGGGAGGTCTCCCACTCATGCCTACAGCACCGCCATCTTGGGGAGGTCTCCCACTCATGCCTACAGCACCGCCATCTTGGGGAGGTCTCCCACTCATGCCTACAGCACCGCCATCTTGGGGAGGTCTCCCACTCATGCCTACAGCACCGCCATCTTGGGGAGGTCTCCCACTCATGCTAAACATAAAGATCCCAGGCAAGAAAATCCACCAAAACATTCATGGCTCGCTTGCTAGTCCACGTAGCAACGCAGGTAATACCTAATTTTAAAGCTGAGGAAAAGCGTTACCCTGTGGAAACCTCATGGAGGAATTATTGGGAGGGGAGAAAGTCTTAAAAAAACTGAAAACTAATAAAGCTGGGAGAAATAAACTAATATAATTTTAATTTAAATGAATTCATCCGATGAGTGTCAAAGGAAGCCTCAAAAAAACAAATGACAATGACATATATTACTTAGAACGACATACATTACTGCAAATATATGTCAAATAGCAGGACATCAGTTCAGACAGACGTACTGCTTGTTTGCTTTCTTACTTCATGATAATCAGTCGTGTGGCAGATTTTTAACCATGAACAATTCTCAGATTGCCTCATTGCAGTTCTGAAGTGTGAAGTTGAACCACATGCTATCGTCTTAAAAGATGAAATGCCTGGATAATCAAAGAGCAGTAGAAAGGGATGGTTGTTAATCCCCTGCTGAGTGTCTGCATGCTCTCCCAAGTCCAAAATGTCTTCAGCTCTGACCACATGACTGTCCGGAGACATTTTGACTTGTTTGGCTGCTGACTGGACTCGTCATTCGCCTGATGTAACGGTCAGCTGGAAAAAACATACGATCGGCAAACTTTTCCTAGAAATTGGGCTTTTGAGGCTTCCTTTGACACTCACCGGATGAATGAATTTAAAGTAAAATTAAATTAGTTTATTTCTCCCCGTTTTATTAGTCTTCCGATTTTGTAAGACCTCCCAATAATTCCTCTGTGGGACCGTTATGTTGAGCAGGAGGACCTCCCCAAGATGGCGGCGCTGCAGGCACATCACAGGCAGCGCCGAGAGGCATCTAGTGTTTTATATCTAGAATTGTCACCAGCTGGAGGAGCTGAAGCTCCATGATGCCATCTCCGCCCTCAGCTCCACCCTGTCACTCCAACTGACCTCCTCCTCCCTCAGCTCCGCCCCCCTGCTCCGACTGACCTCCTCCTCCTTCTGTCCTGCTTCCTGTCCAGGTCTGTGAACTCGGGGCGCTCAGCCGTCTGCTCCTTCAGCCTGAGCGACATCAGGGCGGCGTTCTCGGGGAACTACAGAGTCCTGAACCGGGACAGTCTGCAGTGGAGCACCCGGGTCCAAGAGAAGGTGGCCAACCCCGGAGAGGTACGGCGAGGGGCGTGGCGAGCGGCGCCGTCAGCTGACTCTTTTATAGATGATGGAAGAGGGTCGTTGTGAAAACCTTTCTTCCATCGGGGTTTTCTCACTGCTCTTTAGGGTCCTTTCACATTGGATAGTCTGGGACTGGGTACACCTGGAAGGGGGCGGAGCCAAGAATTTTCACCCCTTCATTTGGTTGGGTGGAGTTCACATTCACTTTAGAAACCTCCTGGACAAACTCACCAGTCCCACCAGCTACAGTTTAGGGCGCTGTCACCTGAAACAAAGCCTGTCCAGAGAGGAAGTGAAGAAGAAAGAGGGCTCATTCATTGGTCCAGATGGAAAGCGGACGTCCCGCCCCTTCAGCCTGTGGCGGCGAGGCTAGTTAGCTTGTGGCTAATGGGTAGCCACAAACAACCACGGTGTAAAGTTTTCAGACCAGATATTAATGAGTCTTCCTCTACTTCCTCTCTTCTTCCTCTCAATGCCATATTTTCCAACTTTTTCTTTCTGTATCTGCTTCTTCTGATTTGTGCGATAAGCTTGTTTTGTTTCCGACCCAGATTGCACTGCGCTCTACGTCATGTGCTCTAACCCCGAGATAGTTGGTAAACGAAGCAAGGTTTTCAAGGGTTCAGAGATGTGACAGAGTCGTCTTCTCTCTTGAAAACATTTTAAGGCTTTAGGTCTTTAAATTAAATTTTGTTTTTCCTGCTTGAAAATATAAACAACTAGAAGTAGAGCTACACTCAGAACGCAGCCTTTGCCAATGACACATTTGTTTGTGGAACCGAGTTAGCATCACTAGCATGTTAGCTCATATCGATGCTAACTGGATAGCTCAGGTAGCGTGAGACACTGAGCAGGAAGCATCTCCATGGCATCAGACGCTGATCTCCTTTGATCTCCATGAGCCTCTCTCATCTGCTTTGTATTGGACATTTTTAACAGTTTTTTGGAATTTATTCAGAAACAGTGAGCCATTAACGTCCCAAAGTCCAATGGATTGGTCTTTGATGATGACTAATCATCCCTGAAGCTTTCATACAATTTTTGCAAAAAGTTGGTAAAATACACAAATACAATCAAATTAATAAATAAATACATGCAGACAAAAACGTAACCTTGCAACTTTCGTTGGCAAAGGTAAACGATTCCTCTGTGTGTGTGTGTGTGTGTGTGTGTGTGTGTGTGTGTGTGTGTGTGTGTGTGCCAGTGTGGACTTCACAATGCTTCAGACAATGCCCTGCGCTTCGTGAAGGAGAGCTTCCTGGCAGACGACAGCGTTCGGCCGGCCGGCCGGACTCTGACTCTGGTGTCTGCTGAGCACAGCTACAGTAGGGTGGCGGTGCAGCGCGTCCAGGCGGCCAACCTGAAGCTCTACACCGTGCTCTTCCTGCTCTCAGGTAACTCTGGAGCTTTTTAACTCTGCAGGGGGGCTTCGGGTGATATGCAGGGTCACCTGACCTGCAGCCTTGTGGTGCTTGTTCATATGGAGGTCCACACATAAACTGACCTGGTGTGTGTGTGTGTGTGTGTGTGTGTGTGTGTGTGTGTGTGTGTGTGTGTGTGTGTGTGTGTGTGTGTGTGTGTGTGTGTGTGTGTGTGTGTGGGCAGACTCTGGTTACCTCCATAAGATCGTGCTGCTCCAGGACGGCGTCCACATTGTAGAAGAAGTTCAGGTGTTTCAGGAGCCTCAGCCGACCAGCAGCCTGAAGCTTTCCATCCCCAAGGTGCAACCCCTGGCCCCGCCCCCGGCACAGCCCCTGGCCCCGCCCCCGGCATGATCCAGGCTCCCCTGCTTCAGTCTGAGCTGACATGTGTCTCTTCCAGGCCACCATCTTCGTGGGAACGTGGGACAGCGTGGTGAAGCTCCCGACAGCCAACTGCTCCTTCTACTGGACCTGCGCTCAGTGTGTTCTGGCCCGGGACCCGTTCTGTGGCTGGGACGCCGGCACCAGGGAATGTGTGAAGGTGTCTGGCCTCCACACCAGCCTGTGAGGGGCACTTCAACACACACACACACACACACACACACGAAATGATGAAGATCTGCTGAAGGTCAAACTGAGCATGAGAGCAACCACTACATTCTGAGGGGTACACAGGAACAATACTGCATTGTGGAGTATGAAATACTACATTATGAAGATATTGAATTAACAATTTACCAAATAATGTATTATGGAAGAAACATTCCTATTTAAAAGAACATAACTGAACCAGTATAAAGATGTGGACTATATACACGTATGTACATATATATATTACATGAATATAATTTACACTGTAAAGTTCTTGTTTGTTGTGGCAGTACACAGTGTATATGATGAAACTGTGTAGAATTCTGCAAGATTAAACAATTAGTACTGGAAATAACTATGATGTCAATATTAACTCAATTTTAATGAAACATCAAAATAAAGTCCTATAAATCCTATATAACCACTTTGCTTGGTGGTTTGGTGGATTGGAGTCTTTCGCTGCAGGTTCTGGTCCAACTGGCCTCATATTAGACTGAAGTACACTGGAGGAGTCCCAGCAGGGGGCGCTGCAGTTAGGCCTTAACAGATCAATACATGTGGTCAGTACAGGTGTCCCTCAGTAAGGAGTTAACAGATCAATACATGGAACCCTAACCCAAAACACTCGCGCTGTGTGTGTGTGTGTGTGTGTGTGTGTGTGTGTGTGTGTGTGTGTGTGTGTGTGTGTGTTCTCTCAGATGTCAGGACATCGACAGAGGAAACGTTGAAGAATCTTGTCGCAGTGTTTCTGTCACTCAGAGAACCAGACCTGGTACCAACTCACTTCCTGCTGGTAGGAGTCTTCTTCTTCATCACCATCATCACCATCATTGTGGGGTAGCGGTCCTGGGTGGGGTCCTGGATGGGGTTGGGAGAGGTCCTGATCTCCATATCCTGTCCATCAGGTGAAGTGGTCTCGGTGTCTCTGAACGAGGTGGTGAAGCTTCACTGTCCCGCCGTGTCCCGGTTGTCCCGCCAGCGGTGGGAGCGTCCAAACAGCCGTCTGTCCTCGGACCTGTACCTGCACCTAGAGGACGGCGGGCTGATGTTCGTGGCCACGCCCCCCACGCTGGGCCACTACCTGTGCCGCTCCACGGAGAACGGCTACCAGCAGACGGTGGCCATTTTCCTGGTGAGGCAGAGGAGCAGCCCCGGGTCCCGGACCCCCCCCCCCCACCCGGGCCGGACCCAGACTCCTGTCCTCGGCGGGGACTCCCCACCATCAGGACGCCAGGCCTACTCAGCCCCCCCGGAGCCACCGGGCCACTCCCAGACTGCCTCAGAGGAACCTGAGCCACCCCCCGCTCCCCCCTCCGCCCTGCTACCTGAAGGAGCTGGTGGTGGTGACGGTGCTGCTGGTGCTCTGCTTCAGCGTGCTCGCCACGCTGGTACTGTACCTGGTCCGACTGAGGGTGCGCACCAGAACTGCTCCTCTGGGGGGGCCTGCAGTCAGGGGAGCCCCCACTGAGCAGGACAAGGTGTCCACCAGACCCAGAGAGCCGGTCTGCAATGGGACGCTCACCGGCGCCAATGGACATTTACCCAACGTCCCCATCTGACCACGCCCCCGTGACAACGTCCCCATCTGACCACGCCCCCGTGACAACGTCCCCATCTGACCACGCCCCCGTGACAATGTCCCCATCTGACCACGCCCCCATGACGCAACATCCCCATCTGACCACGCCCCCATGACAGACACAGGAATCTTGGACCAGGTGCCCCCTGTAGACCCTGGTACTGTGTCTGGGTCTGGATCTGCTGAGTGGAGTCAGTACTACCTTCAGAGGAGGTATTGAAGGTACAAGGTATTTCTACAGTAAAGTAACCCACTGATTCATCTTCAGTCTGTCCTGCAGTTCAACAAACTCCACAGTGAAGGATTTAGAACTCTGAACAGATCCAAAAGTTTGGAATACTGCAGTACCTGGGTTCTCCAGTGTGGGGCAGACTGACGCCTGTCTGGATAATAAATGATGTGACTCAATGTATGTGTTGTAATGTATTAATAATGCGTGTACAGACTGTTGGTGGACAACCTCTAGGGATGGTGCCCCATTCTGTACTCTTATAGGTACACTCCCAATTCTCGCAGTACTACCCAGTACCCAGTACCCAGTACCGATTCAGCTGAAATCAAGCGGTACCATGTTTTGGTACCTGAACGCAGCCTGGTGACGGAGGGAGAGTAACGGTTTCCAGCATCGCAGTACCTGAACGGAACAATGGAGGAGCATGGCAGAGAAGAGGCGCCACTTTTTAAATGTAATCAGATTACCTAAGTGGAAGACTAGTGAGGGAGAGAGCGAGCGAGGCCCATGGCAGAGAACCTGATCTGAGGAAGCTCTGTGAAGAACCACATGATTCTCAGGCTGATTACTGCAGGACTGTCTACCATCATAGATCTACGTCACAGTGAACAGGTCTACCATCATAGATCTACTGTCATAAGAACAGGTCTACCATCATAGATCTACTGTCATAAGAACAGGTCTACTATCATAGATCTACTGTCATAAGAACAGGTCTACCATCATAGATCTACGTCACAGTGAACAGGTCTACCATCATAGATCTACTGTCAGTGAACAGGTCTACCATCATAGATCTACCGTCATAATGAAAATATACTCATGATTATTATGGTTTGATGGGAAAATGATGCTCGACTGTTTTAGGGAAGAAAATTCAAAGATGCATTGAAGGAGTCTGGTCTGGGAGGAGGACCGGGTCCAGGACCCCGGTCTGGTCTGGGAGGAGGACCCTGGACCCAGTTTGGTCTGGGAGGAGGACCGGGTCCAAGACCCCGGTCTGGTCTGGTCTGGTCTGGGAGGAGGAGCGGGTCCAGGACCCCGGTCTGGTCTGGTCTGGTCTGGGAGGTGGAGCAGGTCCAGGACTCCGGCCTGGTCTGGGAGAAGGACCGGGTCCAGGACCCCGGTCTGGTCTGGTCTGGTCTGGGAGGAGGAGCGGGTCCAGGACCCCGGTCTGGTCTGGTCTGGTCTGGGAGGTGGAGCAGGTCCAGGACTCCGGCCTGGTCTGGGAGAAGGACCGGGTCCAGGACCCCGGTCTGGTCTGGGAGGAGGACCCTGGACCCAGTTTGGTCTGGGAGGAGGACCGGATCCAAGACCCCGGTCTGGTCTGGTCTGGGAGGAGGAGCGGGTCCAGGACCCCGGTCTGGTCTGGTCTGGTCTGGGAGGTGGAGCAGGTCCAGGACTCCGGCCTGGTCTGGGAGAAGGACCGGGTCCAGGACCCCGGTCTGGTCTGGTCTGGGAAGTGGACCGGGTCCAGGAATGTTCCTGATCAATACTGTGATTACAAAATAAAGGTTTTGTATACGAGTATTATGAGCTGTGGTGCTTTTATTTTGATGGTGAAACGTGTGCGTGTGCGTGTGTGTGTGTGTGTGTGTGTGTGTGTGGTAACTCAGACAAACACAAATTGAGTTAAAAAAAAAAAAAAAACCTTTATATAACATAATAAACAATTTAAAAAAAGTAAAAAAAAACAAAACAGGAGGAACAAACTGATGATGAGGAAGAGCAGCTGGAGATCATGGAGCCTCGCCGAGCTGGAAACACAAAACATACACCGTCACTGGACACGCCGTCACTGGACACACACAGTCACACTTCCTCCTCACCTCCTCACTCCTGGGTCTCCATGCTCTCCTCCTCTGCGTCTCCTCCCTCCTCCAGAGCCTCCTCCTCCTCCTCCTTCCTCTCTGGAGGTTTCTCATAAGCTTTTTCTGACGGGGTGACGATCACGCCGTCCCAGGTGGACATCTCAGAGGCCAGGTCTGAAAACCAGCACCTTGTTAACTCATTCATTAAACCAGCTTGTTATAAACTAGTTCATTAAACCAGCACCTTGTTAACTCATTCATTAAACCAGCTTGTTATAAACTAGTTCATTAAACCAGCACATTGTTAACT
Organism: Blennius ocellaris; assembly: GCF_963422515.1. Classification (NCBI taxonomy): domain Eukaryota; kingdom Metazoa; phylum Chordata; class Actinopteri; order Blenniiformes; family Blenniidae; genus Blennius; species Blennius ocellaris. Next base: position 22,735 of record NW_027662244.1, on the reverse strand, counting down.
AGTTAATGAAACCAGGAGATAAACTCACAGCTGGCGTCTCCCTCCAGGCCGAGGATTTTCCTGTAGCCGCCGTGAGAGAGAACTCTGACCAGAGTCTGAGCTGTGAAGCAAACCATGTCCTACAGACACAACCACCGACAGACAGACACAACCACCGACAGACAGACACAACCACCGCCAGACAGACACAACCACCGCCAGACAGACACAACCACCGCCAGACAGACACAACCACCGCCAGACAGACACAGCCACCGACAGACAGACACAACCGCCGCCAGACAGACACAACCACCGCCAGACAGACACAACCACCGCCAGACAGACACAACCACCGCCAGACAGACACAACCACCGCCAGACAGACACAGCCACCGCCAGACAGACACAGCCACCGCCAGACAGACACAGCCACCGCCAGACAGACACAACAACCGCCAGACAGACACAACCACCGCCAGACAGACACAGCCACCGCCAGACAGACACAGCCACCGCCAGACAGACACAACCACCGACAGACAGACACAACCACCGACAGACAGACACAACCACCGACAGACAGACACAACCACCGACAGACAGACACAACCACCGACAGACAGACACAACCACCGCCAGACAGACACAACCACCGCCAGACAGACACAACCACCGCCAGACAGACACAACCACCGCCAGACAGACACAACCACCGCCAGACAGACACAGCCACCGCCAGACAGACACAACAAAACAGGCACAATGACACAGTTAAAAATAGTAAAAAAAACTGTTAATAAATAACAATAATAAGTAAATAGTATCAAGAGTGAAAGGACAGATTATTAATTATTCCCATAATTTCTGGATTACAAATCTCTCTCTCTCTCCCGCCCTCCCTCGCTCGCTCACCTGCTGCTCCAGAGTCATGACGGTGTGCACTCGGAAGTTTCCACTCTCACAGGGGTCTGTGATTCCCACCGAGCCGGGCAGGAAGAGCCCAGCTGCCAACATCTGGAGACAGCGCCTGCACACAGCGGCCGGTCACCAACATGGAGCTCCCAGGAGAATGTGGACCCTGGAGGCTGCACTCACCTGTAGGCCACGTTCAGGGACAGAGGCTGTCTGGACGGGTTGTTCATGACCGCCGAGTGGCCCTGAACGAACCAACGAACCAACGAACCAACACACACACACACACACACACACACACACACACACACACACACACACACACACACACACACACACACACACACACACACACACACACACACACACACACACACACACACACACACACACACACACACACACACACACACACACACACACACAAACACACACACACACACACAAACACACACACACAGTGTTGTTAGGATAACTAAAAAGACATCAAGAAGCTCAAATGGATGTTTTCATGTAGAAATGAAGCGCAACGTTTGTGGGCTGCGTTCTCCGTGTTCAGGCTGCTGTAGGGTTCCTTCACTACTACGTTGGTTCTGGTGGCGCCTGGATCTGAGCGGAGCTGGTAGTTTCACTGAGGGGCGCTGGGCACTCACAAGCAGGTCCAGGATCCAGGGGGTCAGCGGTTCAAACCCGGGGAACCGAAGCCTCAAGTCCTTCAGCAGGCGGATCAGAACCTTCACTCTGCAGGGGCCAGACAGCAAAACTTGTTCAGCGCCAACAGGAAGGAGCTGCTGGTCCAACAACACAAGACCTCTCAGCATGAGAGGAGGAGGAGGAGGAGGATGGTGACAAAGAGGGGGAGGAGGAAGAAGACGAGTAGGAAGAGGATGAGGAGGAAGAGAAGCAGTCTTGGAACTCACGTTGACTGGGAGGCGTTTTCCTCAAACCAGCGGGCGTGACGAATGGCCGCCAGGGCGCTCTGCAACACCTTGATGTCCACTGGAGACAACCACAGTGCAGAGCTGAGCACCTGTGTGTGTGTGTGTGTGTGTGTGTGTGTGTGTGTGTGTGTGTGTGTGTGTGTGTGTGTGTGTGTGTGTGTGTGTGTGTGTGTGTGTGTGTGTGTGTGTGTGTGTGTGTGTGTGTGTGTGTGTGTGTGTGCTCACAGTGCAGCTCAGGGTCCAGCTTGCGGAGGTTTGGAGGGACGGTGGTGATGAGGATCTTCACTGTCGCGTCAGCAGAGCTGATCTCAAAGCCGGTCTCGTTGGTCAACATGGACAAAACTAAGACGGCGACATGGGAGAGGAAAAGTTTAAACATCCTGAGAGCAGGAGGAAGTGGAGAGGAAAAGGAGAAGAGTGTAAAAAAGGAAAAGTTGTGACAGCTGAGGGCTGAGTTCAGATCGAGGACCAACACTGGACTGAAAAAACACCAAAAGATCATTTTAATGAGCAGGTTGCATCTCTAGGATTTATATTTATTGGTCATGTGCAATAAACATATTTTAATCAATAAATGAGTCTAAATCTGAAAAACATTGTAATTCACACTAGGGCTGTTTGACCTTTGACCTGCGCTCTGATTCAGTGTATTACCTTCTGTGGGGTCCTGAGTGCGAAGAGTTTCAACCACCTTGTTTCCCAGAGCGGCCACGGCCTCCACTACACAACAGGACAGATTTCTTTAGTGACACACGTTCAAACATCTGGCAGAGAAGAAAATGCAGCATCCAGTTCAGGGGAGGCCGCTGCAGGAACCACGAGGGAGGCCCCACAGCATATCATTTGTTCATTCATTCACACCAGCCACACCAGTGGTGGTGAGCTGCACAGCGGTCCTGGGAATGCTGCCAGAGGCGTGGCGGCCATTTTGCGCCAACAGTCCCTCCAACCGCCACCAACATTCATGCACCATTCATACAAGGCAATGTGGGTAAAGTGCCTTGCCCAAGGACACAACAACAGTGACTCGGATAGAGTGGGATTCGAACCAACCCTCCAGTCATTGGAGGACCGACTGCCACTGAGTCACGATCGCACACATCATCATGAGAAGCCTGGGATCAGAATGAAACCATGTGGAAGACTCAGCCTTACACTGCAGTCACACTGCAGTCACACTGCCGTCACACTGCAGCCACACTGCAGTCACACTGCAGCCACACTGCCGTCACACTGCAGCTACACTGCAGTCACACTGCCGTCACACTGCAGCCACACTGCAGCCACACTGCCGTCACACTGCAGCCACACCGGTGGCTGGGTTAGGGTTAGGGTTAGGGTTAAACCCCGGTGTGTCCTAAGGTGCAAACAAGATCTCATCAATCCGCCAGCATAGCTGCACAAAGACTGTTCAGGGAGATGACAGCACAACGGAAACTGTCACTTACAATCTGAACTAGGCATCAAACAACTCCAGGTCCAAGTGAAGGAGCTCCAGGCTCATCCAGGACCTGCTAAAAGAGCTCCAGGACCCTCTAGGACCTGCTTAAAGACCTCCAGGGCCATCTAGGACCTGCTTAAAGAGATCCAGGCTCATCCAGAACCTGCTTAAAGAGCTCCAGGACCATCTAGGACCTGCTTAAAGACCCCCAGGGCCATCTAGGACCTGCTTCAAGAGATCCAGGCTCATCCAGAACCTGCTTAAAGAGCTCCAGGACCATCTAGGACCAGCTTAAAGACCTCCAGGGCCATCTAGGACCTGCTTAAAGAGATCCAGGCTCATCCAGGACCTGCTTAAAGAGCTCCAGGACCCTCCAGGACCTGCTTAAAGAGCTCCAGGACCCTCCAGGACCTGGTTAAAGAGCTCCAGGTCCTGGGGAAACACTGGCATAAAGACTACAGACATCTGTTTTAGTGAGAGAAGGAGCTCCATGCTTGGTGAACCCTCTCCAGAAGGAGCTCCACGTGGTTGAAGGGGCAAGTTGCTGACTCACATGTAGGGAGAATCTTGAGGATCACCACCAGGTCAGCCACGTTATGTCCGGTGGTCATGGTGCCCTTCTTATACGAGCCCACCTGACGCACCTCTTCAATTTGCTGTGGAAACACCAAGGTCACAGTCGGTCACAGGCTGGACATTAAGGCTTGTCCCAACGTCCGGGGCTAGTAAAGGCTTTGCAACTGAATCATCGACCCAACAAGCCAGAACGGGCTCGTGCCTTTTTGGCGATATTTTGACGTTTTTTTGGCACAAACTTGGTATTGGCAACGGATCACGCTGCTGCAGGGCGCGGCCATTTCTCGCCCCGAGAGCGTGATCATGTGAGGATAGCGTGGGAAAACACTTGATATAGGTATGTGAAGACCGCGGCCGCTATTTTCTTCCGATGTGTGTCCCCCATTGTGGCCAGTGGCGCTGCATCTTACCTGGAAACATGCATTCTGATTGATAGCGTTGTGAAATTCGTCGGGAATCCGTCAAATGACATAGTCGGGGAAATTTTTCACTTCCGTCAACATTCAGATCGTCACCGGAACGTATTAAAAAAAGTCACTCAAATTCAACACATAAAAAGAACTTCAACTAAAATGACTAAAATGTTTGATTATTTTGACTTTCTAATCCCAAAGTTTCGACATCTGCACCATTTCTGTTTTTCTAACGATCAAAGAAGCAGTAAAGGCCAGAAGAGAGAGCTGAACTTGTGATGTCATCAAAAGAACAAAAGCAAAGTTAAAAATGTGTTCTCACGGAGGTGTTTCAAAGTGTTCAACCATTTTAAACGAAGAACAAACACTTGGAGGCCGTTGGCCCTTGCTTGTGTCTTTAGAGGTTAAAGGTATTAGAACCCGTTCAGGTTCACTCACCACTTCAAAGTTTCCCGGGGCGACGATGAGGTTGTCGATGACGTTGTTGATCTTGGTGACCAGGGACAAGATGGAGGACTGAAAACACAGAGACCAACAAACCCAGTTTGAACCCGCAGTGCAGGACCAGGACCAGATGGAAGGCGTTCTGGACTCACCTGCTCAGCTGGGGTGGGGCTCAGGTCCTGGTTCCTCTTCAGCAGACATTCACTGAAGGCCGTCTCGTCTGGAGCCGGCTTCACCCGGGGGAACGCCATCTCACACTGGACAGGAAGCACACGGCGTCACACACACACACACACACACACACACACACACACACTTCCTCCAGAAAGAACCCGGTTCTAGTTCGAGACCAGATTTAGCACTGTTAGTCTTTCCACAGTCCGTCTCCTGGTTCCTGGACCAGACCACTGGTACAGTCCGTCTCCTGGTTCCTGGATACATTGGTGGAACCAGTGACGAGGTTCTGCTGGCTCCTGATGATAGAAACACAACTGCTTCTTTGGAGCTGCTCATTAAGAACTGAAGTAGAACCTGAACTAGAACCTGGTTCTTTTTGCTGGAAAAGCCCTAAAATGGAGGAGTTCAAGAGAAATCGTTCTACAAACTTTGCTTCACTTTGATTAAATGCTCCAGAACATGAAAACTTGCCGCCTCAAGGTTTGAGGAAGCATTTATACGGAGACCGTTAGTTTGAACTCACCACATAAAAATCAAAAGGGATGTGCGGGACAAATGGACGGTACCTAAACAGCAACAAGGGAAACGTTCTCATATTAACATCAGCGAGATGCAGACCTTCAACCATTGAACAGAAATTCACTACTAGTGGAAAAGGGTTAACCTGAGGTTGCTGGTACAACCTCCATTTCAGACTTGTTTTTAATTCATAAAGGAAACCAGGTAAAAAGAGACCAGCAACCACAGGCTTTCATTCAATGAAGGTACAAAGATAGCACTGAATCATTTAATTTACAATTCTTGTTGTCTTTATCGCACTCTGTTCTAAAGAGGTCTTTATTAGTCAGATTAATGTTAAAATTAGGATTACAATCACTGCTTTTAAATTATTCCAGGTTTGATTTCCAACCCTCGAAATGTTTGAGCAAAACCTGATTTTAAAAGTTTAATATGAGCTGGACTGGACTGGACTGGACTCACCCCTGGACCAGACCGCCACGAGACCCGAAGCGGCCTCCCCGGCCCCTGCCACGGTCTCCTCTACACACACACACACACACACACACACACACACACACACACACACACACACACACACACACACACACACACACACACACACACACACACGAGAGAAAAAGAGGCAAACACACACGTTGATTACTGGTTAGTCACTGGTTACCTTTCATTACTCAGACTAATCAATAAATAATGAATAAACTTGACCAGTGAAGCTGCAGTTCGTCTCCATTCATTGAGATACTAACGTTTGCCTCTGAAACGACCGTTAATCATGAACACACGGTCATAAGACAGTGTGAACCACACACAGATGTAAGACAGTGTGTACTGAGAAAACCATTGAATTCAGATTCACACGTTTTGCTTTAACAGATTGAGGAAGCTAACATGTGGCTAACAGGTTAGCATGCAGAAACAAAGCGAACCGGCTGCAGAAGATCAGTTATTTCCTGCTCTATATTTCACCATCAGCTCCTCCACACAGCGAAAACACCGTAGATATATTAAATCAGAAATACCTCATTGCGTACGACGTCTTGATTGTTTAAATGTGAAGAATTAAAGAGAAATGTATCTCAGCGGATAGCTTAGCCTTTCTGCTTCTTCTGTGGCTCTTCGGGTTACTGTAGTACCGCGCACAGCGCCCCCTGCTGTTCTTCTTCTGTGGCTCTTCGGGTTACTGTAGTACCGCGCACAGCGCCCCCTGCTGTTCTTCTTCTGTGGCTCTTCGGGTTACTGTAGTACCGCGCACAGCGGCCCCTGCTGTTCTTCTTCTGTGGCTCTTCGGGTTACTGTAGTACCGCGCACAGCGGCCCCTGCTGTTCTTCTTCTGGTGCTGTTCCGGGTTACTGTAGTACCGCGCACAGTGGCCCCTGCTGTTCTTCTTCTGTGGCTCTTCGGGTTACTGTAGTACCGCGCACAGCGGCCCCTGCTGTTCTTCTTCTGTGGCTCTTCGGGTTACTGTAGTACCGCGCACAGCGGCCCCTGCTGTTCTTCTTCTGTGGCCCTTCGGGTTACTGTAGTACCGCGCACAGCGGCCCCTGCTGTTCTTCTTCTGTGGCTCTTCGGGTTACTGTAGTACCGCGCACAGCGGCCCCTGCTGTTCTTCTTCTGTGGCACTTCGGGTTACTGTAGTACCGCGCACAGCGCCCCCTGCTGTTCTTCTTCTGGTGCTCCTCCGGGTTATTGACAGCATAGACACATGTTTTCTATCAATGACTGACAGCAGGGAGGGCAGACATGATAAAGAGCAGACGCCTCATGACTGCTCCCGCCGACTCTTGTGGTGCGTTTACAGGGCGGCCATCTTGGACCGGGAGCAACAGCTCCTCCAGTGGGTTACATCTGTAGAAGAATGATGTGCGAAACTATTAAAGTTGTCATCAATCACACAATTCTCAAGCAATTTTCAGGTTTATATTTTTTGTTTTATAAACAATTTTTGTTTATAAGAAGAGTCAGACATTTTATTGATATATATATATATTTATTTATTTATTTATACATATATAGATATATATATATATATATAAATATATATATATCTTTGACACATACGTGTGTGTTAAAATGATTATCATGATTATCAGACAAAGATGAATCACTTCTGTGTTTTAATTTATTTTCACTGTGTTTACATTGCTTAATGTTCTCATTATACATTCATGTGTTCATGTGTTCATGCCATCCTGTGGTTTCACAGGCTTCTATCAATACAGTTGGTTCATGAAATCGGAGGAACTAAATGTCGTGAGCTTTCCATATCAAACAAAAAGGTTCAATTTTCATAAAAACTGCTGAGCAGGCAAAATGAATATTTTTCAGTGTAAAACATTCAGAGAAGATTTAAGGATTTTTTTCTATAATTCCTGTTGCTTTTCCAGAGGCGTCAGCTTGGTTTCAATGAAGGGAACTGGAAGGTCAAACTCTGCAAAGTGAAATCACACCGTGTCCAACAGAAGAGGTCCAGAGGGGATTTTATTAAAACTGTCAAAACAAGAGTGTTAGCAGGAGTTGAAAGAGCAACTATCAAGACAGGCGATTATTTAAACTCCTGAACCCCGACATGGTGCTGTCTGGGAGGGAAACGTCAAGTTTTATCAAAAAGATTCAAATGAGTCAAAGACAGTAAGAATACAAGTCACATATGAAGTCGCCATGTGAGAGGCTGGGGTTCCAATCCATTCAAAACAAGAAATTTTTCTATCTATCTATCTATCTATCTATCTATCTATCTGTCTGTCTGTCTATCTATCCATCGATCGAATGAGTAGAATCTGGTTCTGCAGGTTTCTTCCTATAAAAGGTGAGTCTTTCCTTCCCACATGCTTGTTCGTGTGGAATTGTTGGGTTTTCTCTATGAATGTGCCTGAAATGATTCTGTTGTATTTGATGTTGTATAAATAAAGTTGAATTGAATTGAATTGTGTATAATTGTGTGGTTGTTCACACGCCACTAAGTTGTCAGAGTTAATAAATCCCACTTGGTCTTAGTCACTCTGCTCATAAACTTTCTGGATCCTTTTCCTTCAGAAACACCTCCAATTAACCATATGTGGCAACAACACACCTCCAATTAACCAAATATGGTTAAAGAGGTGTGTAGTTGCCATATATTTATAAAGAGGTGTGTTGTTACACACCTCTTTATAAATATGTGCCAATGTGACAGCGATTCTTACAGGGCCTGTCGGCTGAGAACCCACCGTGGTTCCTCAGGAAACAGATCAGCTTGTCCCTGCAGAGCACATGGTTCCCAAAACTTCCAAAAGTACAAGATGAGCCATGGCAGGAACCTATATTTCAAATATCTGTCACAGTGGTCTTTTATAGCCTTTCACACCACATACAGTAAGTCTGCTTCTAATGAGATGAAATAAGTATTTGAGCATCTTAATTTGAATGAATGAGGGACATATATGAGGTTTGAGCTTGTTGAGCAGCTGCTGCGACTTTCCAAAAGGTTTCTATTTGCCGTTTCAATTTTCTACCACTAGAGACTTAAGCTGGTCAGAGTTGAGTTTATATTTACACACATTCCCACATATAAGAACGAGTTGACCAATTCCAGACTTTGCTGGAAATTTGAGTACGCTCTCACTACACACTCTGCAGAATAAAGGTGGAACAACATATTTCTAGATATGATATAGGATATACTGAGTCTATCAAAAAGAAGAATCATACCAACGTACTGGTTAGGTTACGGTTAGGGTTAGGATTAGGGTTAGGGGTTAGGGGTCGGGGTAGGGGTTAGGGTTAGGATTAGGGTTAGGGGTTAGGGGTAGGGGTAGGGTTAGGATTAGGGTTAGGGTTAGGATTAGGGTTAGGAGTTAGGGGTAGGGTTAGGGGTTAGGGGTAGCGGTAGGGTTAGGATTAGGGTTAGGGTTAGGGTTAGGATTAGGGTTAGGAGTTAGGGGTTAGGGGTTAGGGTTAGGGGTGTGACTTCGTCTACCATCTCCAGCCTCAGTGGTCTGAAGAAGGAAGTCAATAACAAGAAGTGATACCATAACGATCCCACACAGGACTCTGGCTGAGGCCTGCTCATCAGAACCTCCAGGGGCTGGCAGGGGCATTTACATTGTCAGGGGTAACAGGGTCCAGACTCAGGGTGGGTCTAGGTTCAGGGTCCAGGCTCAGGGTGGGTCCAGGTTCAGGGTGGTTCCAGGTTCAGGTTCCAGGCTCAGGGTGGTCCAGGTTCAGGTGGGTACAGGTCCAGAGTCTGTGTCCAGGTCCTGGGTCCAGGCTCAGGCTGGTCTCAGGGGTCACAGGTGACCCACTGGATGGGCTCCACCTGGGGCTCAGTGGGGGGGGAGGGGAGGTCCTCCACCTGGTCAGAATCAGCTTCAGTCACAAACACTTCCACCTGGAGACACAGAGGTGAGGAGTCATGAGAGCACCTTGAAACACCGATAATCAATAAGATCAAAAGTCAATCAATGACTTTATGGAACAGAGACCTGGACTGGCCTAGACAATGAACCGGATCAACGTACCAAGATCTCTGTTTCCTGGGTGGACTAATCTAGACTCTCTGGATCCTGATAACCAACAGGTGTTGTTGTTCAGACAGGTGTTGTGTTGTCAGACAGGTGTTGTGTTGTCAGACAGGTGTTGTGTTGTCAGACAGGTGCTGTGTTGTCAGACAGGTGTTGTGTTGTCAGACAGGTGCTGTGTTGTCAGACAGGTGTTGTGTTGTCAGACAGTTGTTGTGTTGTCAGACAGGTGTTGTGTTGTCAGACAGGTGCTGTGTTGTCAGACAGTTGTTGTGTTGTCAGACAGGTGTTGTGTTGTCAGACAGGTGTTGTGTTGTCAGACAGGTGTTGTGTTGTCAGACAGGTGTTGTGTTGTCAGACAGGTGTTGTGTTGTCAGACAGGTGCTGTGTTGTCAGACAGGTGTTGTGTTGTCAGGCAGGTGCTGTGTTGTCAGACAGGTGTTGTGTTGTCAGACAGTTGTTGTGTTGTCAGACAGGTGTTGTGTTGTCAGACAGTTGTTGTGTTGTCAGACAGGTGTTGTGTTGTCAGACAGTTGTTGTGTTGTCAGACAGGTGTTGTGTTGTCAGACAGGTGTTGTGTTGTCAGACAGGTGCTGTGTTGTCAGACAGGTGTTGTGTTGTCAGACAGGTGTTGTGTTGTCAGACAGTTGTTGTGTTGTCAGACAGTTGTTGTGTTGTCAGACAGGTGTTGTGTTGTCAGACAGGTGTTGTGTTGTCAGACAGTTGTTGTGTTGTCAGACAGGTGTTGTGTTGTCAGACAGTTGTTGTGTTGTCAGACAGGTGTTGTGTTGTCAGACAGTTGTTGTGTTGTCAGACAGGTGTTGTGTTGTCAGACAGGTGTTGTGTTGTCAGACAGGTGCTGTGTTGTCAGACAGGTGTTGTGTTGTCAGACAGGTGTTGTGTTGTCAGACAGGTGCTGTGTTGTCAGACAGGTGTTGTGTTGTCAGACAGTTGTTGTGTTGTCAGACAGGTGTTGTGTTGTCAGACAGTTGTTGTGTTGTCAGACAGGTGTTGTGTTGTCAGACAGGTGTTGTGTTGTCAGACAGGTGTTGTGTTGTCAGACAGTTGTTGTGTTGTCAGACAGTTGTTGTGTTGTCAGACAGGTGTTGTGTTGTCAGACAGGTGTTGTGTTGTCAGACAGTTGTTGTGTTGTGTTGTCAGACAGGTGTTGTGTTGTCAGACAGGTGTTGTGTTGTCAGACAGTTGTTGTGTTGTGTTGTCAGACAGGTGTTGTGTTGTCAGACAGTTGTTGTGTTGTCAGACAGTTGTTGTGTTGTCAGACAGGTGTTGTGTTGTCAGACAGGTGTTGTGTTGTCAGACAGTTGTTGTGTTGTGTTGTCAGACAGGTGTTGTGTTGTCAGACAGGTGTTGTGTTGTCAGACAGCCTCCTCACACCCAGCAGCTGATAACAAATCAAACCAGGTGATCAGTAATTTTCCAGAACGAGCCACTCCTGGTACCTGAGAAGGTTCTGCAGCAGCCTGGGCTACCAGAACAACAGGACCAGCAGGACCAGTGGGACCAGCAGGGACAGCAGGACCAGCAGGACCAGTGGGACCAGCAGGAACAGCAGGTCCAACAGGACCAGGACCTCCAGGCACTGCTGGGGAAGGCGGGGGGCGACTTTGAGGGTAGGTAGGTTTAGTGGTGGGAGTCTGACAAAAACAAACAGAAGAATACCGAAGTTTCACACCAACATTCCTGTTATCTATTGATAGTGTACATCTCTGACTAAAACCTCTTAGACTAAAACATCTGTGACTAAAACCTCTTAGACAAAAACCTCTTAGACTAAAACATCTCTGACTAAAACCTCTTAGACTAAAACATCTGTGACTAAAACCTCTTAGACTAAAACATCTCTGACTAAAACCTCTTAGACTAAAACATCTGTGACTAAAACCTCTTAGACAAAAACCTCTTAGACTAAAACATCTGTGACTAAAACCTCTTAGACTAAAACATCTGTGACTAAAACCTCTTAGACAAAAACCTCTTAGACTAAAACATCTGTGACTAAAACCTCTTAGACTAAAACATCTCTGACTAAAACCTCTTAGACTAAAACATCTGTGACTAAAACCTCTTAGACAAAAACCTCTTAGACTAAAACATCTGTGACTAAAACCTCTTAGACTAAAACATCTGTGACTAAAACCTCTTAGACTAAAACATCTCTGACTAAAACCTCTTAGACTAAAACATATGTGACTAAAACCTCTTAGACTAAAATCTCTGACTAAAACCTCTTAGACTAAAACATCTGTGACTAAAATCTCTTAGACAAAAACCTCAGACAAAAACATCTGTGACTAAAACCTCTTAGACAAAAACATCTCTGACTAAAACCTCTTAGACTAAAACATCTGTGACTAAAACCTCTCTGACTAAAACATCTGTGACTAAAGCCTCTCTGACTAAAACATCTGTGACTAAAGCCTCTCTGACTAAAACATCTGTGACTAAAACCTCTCTGACTAAAACCTCTTAGACAAAAACATCTGTGACTAAAACCTCTTAGACTAAAACATCTGTGACTAAAACCTCTCTGACTAAAACCTCTTAGACAAAAACCTCTTAGACTAAAACATCTGTGACTAAAACCTCTTAGACAAAAACCTCTTAGACAAAAACATCTGTGACTAAAACCTCTCTGACTAAAACCTCTCTGACTAAAACCTCTTAGACAAAAACCTCTTGGACTAAAACATCTGTGACTAAAACCTTTAAGACTAAAACCTCTTAGACTAAAACCTCTTAGACTAAAACATCTGTGACTAAAACCTCTCTGACTAAAACCTCTTAGACTAAAACATCTGTGACTAAAACCTCTTAGACAAAAACCTCTTAGACTAAAACATCTGTGACTAATACCTCTTAGACTAAAACATCTGTGACTAAAACCTCTCTGACTAAAACCTCTTAGACAAAAACATCTGTGACTAAAACCTCTTAGACTAAAACATCTGTGACTAAAACCTCTCTGACTAAAACCTCTTAGACAAAAACCTCTTAGACTAAAACATCTGTGACTAAAACCTCTTAGACTAAAACATCTGTGACTAAAACCTCTTAGACTAAAACATCTGTGACTAAAACCTCTTAGACTAAAATCTATGACTAAAACCTCTTAGACTAAAACATCTGTGACTAAAACCTCTTAGACAAAAACCTCTTAGACAAAAACATCTGTGACTAAAACCTCTTAGACAAAAACATCTCTGACTAAAACCTCTTAGACTAAAACATCTGTGACTAAAACCTCTTAGACAAAAACCTCTTAGACAAAAACATCTGTGACTAAAGCCTCTCTGACTAAAACATCTGTGACTAAAACCTCTCTGACTAAAACCTCTTAGACAAAAACATCTGTGACTAAAACCTCTTAGACTAAAACATCTGTGACTAAAACCTCTCTGACTAAAACCTCTTAGACAAAAACCTCTTAGACTAAAACATCTGTGACTAAAACCTCTTAGACTGAAACCTCTTAGACAAAAACCTCTTAGACAAAAACATCTGTGACTAAAACCTCTCTGACTAAAACCTCTCTGACTAAAACCTCTTAGACAAAAACCTCTTGGACTAAAACATCTGTGACTAAAACCTTTAAGACTAAAACCTCTTAGACTAAAACCTCTTAGACTAAAACATCTGTGACTAAAACCTCTCTGACTAAAACCTCTTAGACTAAAACATCTGTGACTAAAACCTCTTAGACAAAAACCTCTTAGACTAAAACATCTGTGACTAATACCTCTTAGACTAAAACATCTGTGACTAAAACCTCTCTGACTAAAACCTCTTAGACAAAAACATCTGTGACTAAAACCTCTTAGACTAAAACATCTGTGACTAAAACCTCTCTGACTAAAACCTCTTAGACAAAAACCTCTTAGACTAAAACATCTGTGACTAAAACCTCTTAGACTAAAACATCTGTGACTAAAACTTCTTAGACTAAAACCTCTTAGACAAAAACCTCTTAGACTAAAACATCTGTGACTAAAACCTCTCTGACTAAAACCTCTCTGACTAAAACCTCTTAGACAAAAACCTCTTGGACTAAAACCTCTAAGACTAAAACCTCTTAGACTAAAACCTCTTAGACTTAAACATCTGTGACTAAAACCTCTCTGACTAAAACCTCTCTGACTAAAACATCTGTGACTAAAACCTCTAAGACTAAAACCTCTTAGACTAAAACCTCTTAGACTAAAACCTCTGTGACTAAAACCTCTCTGACTAAAACCTCTCTGACTAAAACCTCTTAGACTAAAACCTCTGTGACTAAAATCTCTGACTAAAACGTCTTAGACTAAAACCTCTGTGACTAAAACCTCTTAGACTAAAACCTCTCTGACTAAAACCTCTTAGACTAAAACCTCTCTGACTAAAACCTCTGTGACTAAAACCTCTTAGACTAAAACCTCTGTGACTAAAGCCTCTCTGACTAAAACCTCTGTGACTAAAACCTCTCTGACTAAAACCTCTTAGACTAAAACCTCTTAGACTAAAACCTCTGTGACTAAAACCTCTCTGACTAAAACGTCTTTGACTAAAACCTCTTAGACTAAAACCTCTGTGACTAAAACCTCTCTGACTAAAACGTCTTAGACTAAAACCTCTTAGACTAAAACCTCTGTGACTAAAACCTCTCTGACTAAAATGTCTTAGACTAAAACCCTCTTAGACTAAAACCTGTCTGACGCTGCCAGTTTGTCTGTCCAGAGGTGAGTAGAGGCTTCAGGATCTAGAGCTCCCAGAGGCTTCAGGATCTAGAGCTCCCAGAGGGTTCAGGATCTAGAGCTACCAGAGGATTCAGGATCTAGAGCTCCCAGAGGGTTCAGGATCTAGAGCTCCCAGAGGGTTCAGGATCTAGAGCTACCAGAGGATTCAGGATCTAGAGCTCCCAGAGGGTTCAGGATCTAGAGCTACCAGAGGGTTCAGGATCTAGAGCTACCAGAGGCGTCAGGATCTAGAGCTCCCAGAGGGTTCAGGATCTAGAGCTCCCAGAGGGTTCAGGACCTAGAGCTCCCAGAGGGTTCAGGATCTAGAGCTACCAGAGGATTCAGGATCTAGAGCTCCCAGAGTGTTCAGGATCTAGCGCTACCAGAGGGTTCAGGATCTAGAGCTACCAGGGGGTTCAGGATCTAGAGCTCCCAGAGGGTTCAGGATCTAGAGCTACCAGAGGATTCAGGATCTAGAGCTCACAGAGGGTTCAGGATCTAGAGCTACCAGAGGGTTCAGGATCTAGAGCTACCAGAGGATTCAGGATCTAGAGCTCCCAGAGTGTTCAGGATCTAGCACTACCAGAGGGTTCAGGATCTAGAGCTACCAGGGGGTTCAGGATCTAGAGCTCCCAGGAGGTTCAGGATCTAGAGCTACCAGAGGATTCAGGATCTAGAGCTCACAGAGGGTTCAGGATCTAGAGCTACCAGAGGGTTCAGGATCTAGAGCTACCAGAGGATTCAGGATCTAGAGCTCCCAGAGGGTTCAGGATCTAGAGCTACCAGAGGGTTCAGGATCTAGAGCTACCAGAGGATTCAGGATCTAGAGCTCCCAGGGGGTTCAGGATCTAGAGCTACCAGAGGGTTCAGGGTCTAGAGCTACCAGAGGATTCAGGATCTAGAGCTACCAGAGGATTCAGGATCTAGAGCTACCAGAGGGTTCAGGATCTAGAGCTCCCAGAGGGTTCAGGATCTAGAGCTACCAGAGGGTTCAGGGTCTAGAGCTACCAGAGGGTTCAGGATCTAGAGTCACCAGTTAACAGGGGCACCAGTGAAACTGAAACACTGGTCAGTGAAGCCATAAATGGATTATAGCAGAGGAAAAGGAGCAAAAAGCTCAAATACTTTAAATAAACAGCAGAAATGTGATGAAATGTATGAACTCAACATGAAGTATCGTTTTGGTGAGTAAAAGGAAGTACTGGTGGAGGTGGAGCAGTACGATAAGTACAGTAGTAGTAGCAGTAGCGCTGCTGACCTGCCGCCCGCCAGCAGCCAGAACGCTGAGGCCAAACAACATGGCCGTGATGCAGATGAGCAGCTCCAGAACCAGGAAGATGACCAGCGTGGCCAGGATCCCGTCGATCAGCAGCTGGAGGTCACAGAGGACGCAGGGTCACACACCAGCATACACACACACACACACACACACACACACACACACACACACACACACACACACACACACACACACACACACACACACACACACACACACACACACACACACTTTCACACATGCACAACTTATGAGTTGGAACAATTTTCGATCACTTACTTTACACTTTTGCTCGATCAGCCCAGTGCATTTCCTGAAACAATGTTGCTGCAGTGGACAGTGAAGACAAAGAGACATGGCGTCTGCTTTTCACATCACACACTCACTACTTATTGATTATTGATGAAGGTCATGTGACAGGCTGGGACAGGTTGTTCTGAGTCACTTCAAATCACAGCATCTGTGTTCACCTCTTGTTTCTGTTTCTCTGCTTCAACATTCAAACACTCAGACGTGTTGAAATAAGACGAGCTGCAGAAATCCTGTGACTGTTGTCATGGAAACATCTGCCTGTTCTTTTCCACTGAAGCAAGTCGTCGGTCATCTGCTGTCTTTTTGAGGACAGTTCACCTCATGGTGTCGTCCTGCAAGCCACCACATGTATTAACACACACGCACACGCACACGCACACGCACACGCACACGCACACGCACACGCACACACACAAACAGTTTGGAAACTTTCCATACAAAGCTCCTCAGACTCTGCTGCACAACATTCCTCATTTTGCATCGTAAATAAAGGTGTGGTAGTCTCTTTCTCCTCTTCCTCCTCCTGCTCCTCCTCCTCCTCCTCCTCCTCCTCCTCCTCCTCCTCCTCCTCCTCCTCCTCCTCCTCC
Source organism: Blennius ocellaris (assembly GCF_963422515.1). Classification (NCBI taxonomy): domain Eukaryota; kingdom Metazoa; phylum Chordata; class Actinopteri; order Blenniiformes; family Blenniidae; genus Blennius; species Blennius ocellaris. Next base: position 5,923 of record NW_027662244.1, on the reverse strand, counting down.
CCCTCCCCTCGTCCTCCCCTCCCTTCTCTTCCTCCTCTTCCTCCTCCTCCTCCTCCTCCTGCTCCTGCTCCTGCTCCTGCTCCTGCTCCTGCTCCTGCTCCTCCTCCTCCCCCTCCCCTCGTCCTCCCCCTCCCTTCCCTTCCTCCTCCTCCTCCCCCTCCCCTCGTCCTCCCCTCCCTTCTCTTCCTCCTCTTCCTCCTCCTCCTCCTCCTCCTGCTCCTGCTCCTGCTCCTCCTCCTCCCCCTCCCCTCGTCCTCCCCCTCCCTTCCCTTCCTCCTCCTCCTCCCCCTCCCTCTGTCCTCTACTGCCCTCAACTGGCCTCTACTGCTTCCTACTGCTCTCTACTGTCCTCTGCTGCACCCTACTTCCCTATAATGTCCTCTACTGTCCTCTACTGCTCCCTACTGCCGTCTATTGTCCTCTACTGCCCTCTACTGTCTTGTACTGATCCCGACTGCCCTTTACTGTCCTCTACTGCTCCCTTCTGTCCTCTACTGTCCTCTATTGTCCTCTACTTTCCTCTATTGTTCCCTTCTGTCCTCTACTGCCCTCAACTGGCCTCTACTGCTTCCAACTGCCCTCTACTGTCCTCTGCTGCACCCTACTGTCTTCAACTGCCCACTACTGTTCCCTTTTGTCCTCTACTTCCCTATAATGTCTTCTACTGTCCTCTACTGCTCCCTACTGCCGTCTATTGTCCCCCACTGCCCTCTACTGTCTTATACTAATCCAGACTGCCCTTTACTGTCCTCTACTGCTCCCTACTGCCCTCTATTGTCCTCTACTGCTCTCAAGTGTCCTCTACTGCCCGCTATTGCTCCCTTCTGTTCTCTACTGTCCTCTGTTGCTCCCAAGTGTCCTCTACTGTCCTCTACTCCCGATATTGCTCCTTTCTGTCCTCTACTGTTCTCTACCACTCCCTACGGCCCTCTATTGTCCTCTACTGCCCCTATTGTCTTCTACTGATCCAGACTGTCCTCTACTGCCCGATATTGCTCCCTTCTGTCCTCTACTGCCTTCTGCTGTCCTCTACTGGTCTCTACCACTCCCTACGGCCCTCTATTGTCCTCTACTGCCCCTATTGTCTTCTACTGATCCAGACTGTCCTCTACTGCCCTCTATTGCTCCCTTCTGTCCTCTACTGCCCTCTGCTGTCCTCTGCTGCTCCTTACTGCTCTCTACTGTCCTCTGCTGCACCCTACTGCTCTCCACTACCTTCTACTGTCTTTATTGCCCCCAACTGTCCTCGATTTATCTGTACTGCCCTCCACTGCCCCCTCCTGTCCTCTACTGCCCTCTGCTGGATGTATTGATTAACAGCCAGAACAACGTAAGGACGCGTGAGGACGTTTAAAACACATGTAGATATTCATGTGGTAAAAGAAGTATATTTGGTGAAGTAACTTTTAAGTACAACAGTAGAAGAGTAAACAGACAATCTGAAACATTCACTCGTCTTGAATTGAAGCTTTTACAAGATTTGTGAGAAGAAAATCTAGCAGAGAGTGAAGACAGATGCTGTCGTGCCTCCAAATCTCCCATAAGAAGAAGACGGGACAGGCTGGGCTGTAACTGTAACTGTAACTCTAACTCTAACTATGACTGTAACTGCAACTGTAGCTGTGACTGTGACTGTGACTGTAACTGTAACTGTAGCTGTGACTGTGACTGTAACTGTAACTGTGACTGTGACTGTAACTGTAACTGTAACTGTAACTGTGACTGTAACTGTGACTGTAACTATGACTAACTGTAACTGTAGCTGTGACTGTGATTGTAATTATGACTGTAACTGTAACTGTAGCTGTGACTGTAACTGTAACTGTGACTGTAACTATGACTGTAACTGTAACTGTAGCTGTGACTGTAACTGTAACTGTAACTGTGACTGTGACTGTAACTATGACTGTAACTGTAACTGTGACTGTGACTGTGACTGTAACTGTGACTGTGACTGTAACTATGACTAACTAACTGTAACTGTAACTCTAACTATGACTGTAACTGTAACTGTAGCTGTGACTGTGACTGTGACTGTAACTGTGACTGTAACTATGACTAACTGTAACTGTAGCTGTGACTGTGACTGTAACTGTAACTGTGACTGTAACTATGACTAACTGTAACTGTGACTGTAACTATGACTGTAACTGTAACTGTAACTGTGACTGTGACTGTGACTGTAACTGTGACTGTGACTGTAACTGTAGCTGTGACTGTGACTGTAACTGTGACTGTGACTGTAACTATGACTGTAACTGTAACTGTAGCTGTGACTGTAACTGTAACTGTGACTGTGACTGTAACTGTGACTGTAACTGTAACTGTGACTGTGATTGTAACTGTAACTGTAACTGTGAACTAGAACACAGGTTTGATTTGGCTCACAAAGCGTTTCTACTTCTGATCTGCTAACATTGTTTCATTCTTGCACCAGACAAGGTTTATTCATGCCAACAGATTCATGCAGCTAATGACAACACAGGGAACATGTGACTGAGGAGGGGGTGTGGCCAACAGAGGACCAGTGTTTATTGTTCTAGCTTCTGCTGTGCTTGGCCTTTCACCGTGGGAAGTGAATGGATGAATAGAGACACATGCAGCAGGTTACCACAGTGGAAGTGAATGGATGAATAGAGACACATGCAGCAGGTTACCACAGTGGAAGTGAATGGATGAATAGAGACACATGCAGCAGGTTACCACAGTGGAAGTGAATGGATGAATAGAGACACATGCAGCAGGTTACCACAGTGGAAGTGAATGGATGGATAGAGACACATGCAGCAGGTTACCACGGCGTGCAGCTCCAGCCGGCGGCAGTGTTCACAGTGGTAGGAGTCCTGGCGGTACGGCAGATGTTTGGACATCAGACCCAGAGCGGCCGTGGAAAACGCAGCACTGATGAGATGCAGCACCAGGACGAATTTCACCTTCGGAAATGATGAGTTGGACATATCATCACTGCAGTGTCACAGTTGGACATATCATCACTGCAGTGTCACAGTTGGACATATCATCACTGCAGTGTCACAGTTGGACATATCATCACTGCAGTGTCACAGTTGGACATATCATCACTGCAGTGTCACAGTTGGACATATCATCACTGCAGTGTCACAGTTGGACCTATCATCACTGCAGTGTCACAGTTGGACATATCATCACTGTAGTGTCACAGTTGGACATATCATCACTGTAGTGTCACAGTTGGACATATCATCACTGCAGTGTCACAGTTGGACATATCATCACTGCAGTGTCACAGTTGGACATATCATCACTGTAGTGTCACAGTTGGACATATCATCACTGCAGTGTCACAGTTGGACATATCATCACTGCAGTGTCACAGTTGGACATATCATCACTGTAGTGTCACAGTTGGACATATCATCACTGGACATATCATCACTGTAGTGTCACAGTTGGACATATCATCACTGGACATATCATCACTGCAGTGTCACAGTTGGACATATCATCACTGCAGTGTCACAGTTGGACATATCATCACTGTAGTGTCACAGTTGGACCTATCATCACTGGACATATCATCACTGCAGTGTCACAGTTGGACATATCATCACTGGACATATCATCACTGCAGTGTCACAGTTGGACATATCATCACTGCAGTGTCACAGTTGGACATATCATCACTGTAGTGTCACAGTTGGACATATCATCACTGGACATATCATCACTGCAGTGTCACAGTTGGACATATCATCACTGCAGTGTCACAGTTGGACATATCATCACTGCAGTGTCACAGTTGGACATATCATCACTGGACATATCATCACTGCAGTGTCACAGTTGGACATATCATCACTGCAGTGTCACAGTTGGACATATCATCACTGTAGTGTCACAGTTGGACCTATCATCACTGTAGTGTCACAGTTGGACATATCATCACTGGACATATCATCACTGTAGTGTCACAGAGCTCAGAAACGGCATCACATGTTGGTGTTGCAGCTTCACAGTCAGTCTTTGTTCAGGCTACACCTTCATACTAACAACTGCTGTGGGACGTCTGGCGTCCAAGACCATGAGACTGGAGGGGGGGGTGTCCTCAGTGTCTCCCAGTGACCCGGCCCAGGGCCAGAACACCAAACAATAGCAACATCTGGACACACCACTGTGAACAAAGCTCCTTCTGCTCCAAGGCTCCTCGGTAATGTCCTCTTTCAGAAACACCTGAGCTCTGTGAGGTCCAAGAGGACAGTGAGCAGCTCTCAATGGGACGTCTTACACTCCTGGTGGCGTCCATGTCTTCAGTGGCAGATCATCTTCATGTCAACACTTCCACTCTCCCACACTGATTCATCAAACATCTCCACACCTACCTTCACTACATCTATCAATCTTCTCTGACTTTGTTTTCTAACCGACACCTCTAACATCAACATCCTTTGTCCTTCAGCAGCTGTCCTCCAGGGACAAACCACCTCAGCCCATTGTGGCTTTATCTCTCTCTCTCTCTCTCTCTCTCTCTCTCTCTCTCTCTCTCTCTCTCTCTCTCTCTCTCTCTCTCTCTCTCTCTCTCTCTCTCTCTCTCTCTCTCTCTATATATATATATATATATATAGTATATATATATATATATATATATTTGATTCTCTTTGTGTCCAATGAGTGAAGCAGAACACGCAGTTTGTGTTCCGGTTCCTTGGTTTCTAGCAGAAGTCTTACGGACTCTGACGAGGAACCGTCAGACGTTAGCAGGAATGTGAACCACTGATCAAGGATGAGATGTGAGATTAGAAGACCGCTGCTTCTGGACCAGAGGACAAGGACAACTCACCCAGAACAGGGAGGGTCTCCTCCCACTGTGGATCAGAACCGAGCCAGAGAAGGTCACCTGGAACACGGGAAGGTCTCAATGTTCCAGTGAAAATCAAATAGAACCTCAATAATGAGCACAGATCAGCAACGTCAGCGAAGCCGAAGCTTCAGACCAACCTGTAAGACGACGATGAGGAAGAGGGACACGTCGCCGGTGAAATGCACCTCGTGGATCTGGAGCACCGAGGCACTGAGACACAGGATCAAGGCTCCGATGACGATTTGGATGGCCTGGACAGAGACGAGTCCAACAAGCAGATAGACACAAGTCCCACAAGCAGACAGACATGAGTCCCACAACCAGATAGAGACAAGTCCCACAAGCAGACAGAGACGAGTCCCACAAGCAGACAGACATGAGTCCCACAACCAGATAGAGACAAGTCCCACAAGCAGACAGAGACGAGTCCCACAAGCAGACAGAGACGAGTCCCACAAGCAGACAGACATGAGTCCCACAAGCAGATAGAGATGAGTCCCACAAGCAGACAGAGACGAGTCCCACAAGCAGACAGACACGAGTCCCACAAGCAGATAGAGTCGAGTCCCACAAGCAGACAGAGACGAGTCCCACATGCAGACAGAGATGAGTCCCACAAGCAGATAGAGACAAGTCCCACATGCAGACAGAGATGAGTCCCACAAGCAGATAGAGACAAGTCCCACAAGCAGACAGACATGAGTCCCACAAGCAGATAGAGACAAGTCCCACAAGCAGACAGACATGAGTCCCACAAGCAGATAGAGACAAGTCCCACAAGCAGACAGAGACGAGTCCCACAAGCAGACAGACACGAGTCCCACAAGCAGATAGAGACAAGTCCCACAAGCAGATAGAGTCGAGTCCCACAAGCAGATAGAGATGAGTCCCACAAGCAGACAGACATGAGTCCCACAAGCAGATAGAGTCGAGTCCCACAAGCAGATAGAGATGAGTCCCACAAGCAGACAGACATGAGTCCCACAAGCAGATAGAGTCGAGTCCCACAAGCAGATAGAGACAAGTCCCACAAGCAGATAGAGTCGAGTCCCACAAGCAGATAGAGATGAGTCCCACAAGCAGACA
>NW_027662245.1:0-67000 GCF_963422515.1 Blennius ocellaris | reverse complement strand
AGCAGTTACTCCACTAAATAAATCTGGTTGAAACTGCTTGCAACTGCTAAGTCCATCATGTTTAAACTTGAATTGAGAAAGTACTAGTTTGTTCTAAGGAAATAAAAACTTTATTCCAAAATTACTCTATATCCCGTGTGGAGCATCATTTCGGCCACTCCTGATTAAATGAAAATAGCAGTTACTACACTAAATATAATTGTTTGAAAGTGCTTGCAACTGCTATGTCCATCATGTTTAAACTTGAATTGAGAAAGTACGAGTTTGTCCTAATGAATTAAAAACTTTATTCCAAAATCACTCTATATCTCGTGTGGAGCATTATTTCGGCCACTCCTGATGAAATGAAAATAGCAGTCAAATCCAGCATAATAAAACAGGTTGAAACTGCTTCAACCTGATAAACACTTCATGTTTAAACTTGAATAGTGAAAGTACGACTATGTTCTAGTAAAATACAAACTTTATTCTAAAAACCAACTCTCAAGCTCCTCATCCTATCTGTAAGGGTGCGCTCAACCACCCTACGCAGGAAGCGCACTTCAACCGCTTGTATCCGGGATCTCGTTCTTTCGGTCATGACCCATAGTTCATGGCTGTGGTGGAGGCAATAACTCGGGTCTGGGAGGAGTTTGGAGAGGCCATGGAAGAGGACTTTCGGTCTGCCCCGAGGAAATTCTGGCAAACCGACTCCATGCTCCGGGAGCATGGAGTCCGGGGCCCTTCATCCCTGCAACATCGCGTGACGCGGGGACGGTACCTCTGGACAGGCAGAATGGGGTGGTGGTCCCTCTCTTCAAGGAGGGGGATCGGAGGGTGTGATCCAACTACAGAGGGATCACACTCCTCAGCCTCCCCAGGAAAGTCTATTCCAGTGTACTGGAGTGGAGGGTCCAGCCGTTAGTCAAACCTTGGATCCAAGAGGAATAATGCGGTTTTCATTCTGGTCGTGGAACACTGGACCAGCTCTATACCCTCCACCAGCTGCTCGAGGGTTCATGGGAGTTTGCCCAACCAGTCCACATGTGTTTTGTGGATCTGGAGAAGGCGTTCCACCGCGTCCCCCGAGACATCCTGTGGGGGGTGCTCCGGGAGCATGGAGTCCGGGGCCCTTTGTTAAGGGCAGTTCGGTCTTTGTATTCCCGGAACAGGAGTTTGGTTTGCATTGCCGGCAATAAGTCGGACCTGTTCGCAGTGGTTTCACCTGATCCGCCAGTGGCAGACAGAAAAAAGCATTAGCCAAATCTATACAAGAGAAAAATCTATGTTCAGGTGAGAGATGTGACAACGCAGTTTTGAGATGTCTGGAATCTCGTTTCTCTGCACAGGTTGCCGGGACCGGCAGCCAGGGGGGACTCGGCTGAGATCCTCAACACCAGCCCCTGGGTACTTCTCAGGGTGATAAAGAGGAAGTGGTCCGAGCCCAGGTGGACGGGTCCATTAAAGGTCGTCAAGAGGGCGTCTCACGCTGTTCGGCTGAGTGACAAAGGCTCCCCAGGAAAGTCTATTCCAGGGTACTGGAGAGGAGGGTCCGGCCGTTAGTCGAACCCTGGATACAAGAGGAACAATGCGGTGCCATCTGTCGCAGTGTACTCTGGCAGGAGAACCACATCTCTATGAACACGTCTCTATGAACTCGTCTCTATGAACACGTCTCTATTGTCACGTCTCTATGAACACGTCTCTATGAACACGTCTCTATGAACTCGTCTCTATGAACTCGTCTCTATGAACACGTCTCTATGAACTCGTCTCTGTGAACTCGTCTCAATGAACACGTCACTATGAACTCGTCTCTATGAACTCGTCTCTATGAACATGTCTCTATGAACACGTCACTATGAACTCGTCTCTATGATTTCGTCTCTATGAACACATCTCTATTAACATGTCTCTATGAACACGTCTCTATGAACTCGTCTCTATGAACACATCATTTTGAACACGTCTCTATGAACACGTCTCTATGAACTTGTCTCTATGAAGACATCATTTTGAACACGTCTCTATGAACACGTCTCTATGAACTCGTCTCTATGAACACGTCTCTTTTCTCACGTCTCTATGAACACATCTCTATGAACACGTCTCTATGAACACGTCTCTATGAACCTGTCTATAAAATCGTCTCTATGAACACGTCTCTTTTATCACGTCTCTATGAACAAGTCTCTATTATCACGTCTCTATGAACACCTCTCTATTGCCACGTCTCTATGAACTCGTCTCTATGAACAGGTCTCTATGAAATCGTCACTATGAACACGTCTCTATGAACACGTCTCTATGAAATCGTCTCTATGAACAAGTCTCTATGAACACATCTCTATGAACACGTCTCTATGAACACGTCTCTATTGTCACGTCTCTATGAACAGGTCTCTATGAAATCGTCACTATGAACACGTCTCTAAGAACACGTCTCTATGAACTCGTCTCTATGAACATGTCTCTATGAACACGTCTCTATGAACACATCTCTATGAACACGTCTCTATGAACAAGTCTGTATGATAACATCTCTATGAACACGTCTCTATGAACACGTCTCTATGAACACGTCTCTATGAACACGTCTATAAAATCGTCTCTATGAACACGCCTCTATTATCACGTCTCTATGAACACGTCTCTATTGTCACGTCTCTATGAACACGTCTCTATGAACACGTCTCTATGAAGTCGTCACTATGAACACGTCTCTATGAACACGTCTCTATGAACTCGTCTCTATGAATACGTCTCTATGAAGTCGTCTCTATGAACACGTCTCTATGAACACGTCTCTATGAACACGTCTCTGTGAACTCGTCTCAATGAACACGTCACTATGAACACATCTCTATGAACACATCTCTATTAACATGTCTCTATGAACACGTCTCTATGAACTCGTCTCTATGAACACATCATTTTGAACACGTCTCTATGAACTTGTCTCTATGAACACATCATTTTGAACACGTCTCTATGAACATGTCTCTATGAACTCGTCTCTATGAACCCGTCTCTTTTCTCACGTCTCTATGAACACATCTCTATGAACACGTCTCTATGAACACGTCTCTATGAACACGTCTCTATGAACACGTCTATAAAATTGTGTCTATGAACACGTCTCTATTATCACGTCTCTATGAACTAGTCTCTATTGTCACGTCTCTATGAACACGTCTCTATTATCACGTCTCTATGAACACGTCTCTATGAACACGTCTATAAAATCGTCTCTATGAACACGTCTCTATTATCACTTCTCTATGAACACGTCTCTATGAACACGTCTCTTTTATCACGTCTCTATGAACAAGTCTCTATTATCACGTCTCTATGAACACCTCTCTATTGCCACGTCTCTATGAACTCGTCTCTATGAACAGGTCTCTATGAAATCGTCACTATGAACACGTCTCTATGAACACGTCTCTATGAAATCGTCTCTATGAACAAGTCTCTATGAACACATCTCTATGAACACGTCTCTATGAACACGTCTCTATTGTCACGTCTCTATGAACACATCTCTGTGAACTCGTCTCAATGAACACGTCACTATGAACTCGTCTCTATGAACTCGTCTCTATGAACACGTCTCTATGAACATGTCTCTATGAACACGTCACTATGAACTCGTCTCTATGATTTCGTCTCTATGAACACATCTCTATTAACATGTCTCTATGAACACGTCTCTATGAACTCGTCTCTATGAACACATCATTTTGAACACGTCTCTATGAACACGTCTCTATGAACTTGTCTCTATGAAGACATCATTTTGAACACGTCTCTATGAACACGTCTCTATGAACTCGTCTCTATGAACACGTCTCTTTTCTCACGTCTCTATGAACACATCTCTATGAACACGTCTCTATGAACACGTCTCTATGAACCCGTCTATAAAATCATCTCAATGACCACGTCTCTATTATCACGTCTCTTTGAACACGTCTCAATGAAATCGTCACTATGAACACGTCTCTGTGAAATCGTCTCTATGGACACGTCTCTATGAACACATCTCTATGAACTCATCTCTATGAACACGTCTCTATTATCACGTCTCTATGAACACGTCTCTATTATCACGTCTCTATGAACACGTCTCTATGAACACGTCCTCTATGAACAGGTCTCTATGAACGAGTCTCTATTATCACGTCTCTATGAACACGTCTCTATGAAATCGTCATAATGAACACGTCTCTATGAAGACGTCTCTATGAACTCGTCTCTGTGAACAAGTCTCTATGAACACGTCTCTATGAACACGTCTCTATGAACACGTCTATAAAATTGTCTCTATGAACACGTCTCTATTATCACGTCTCTATGAACTAGTCTCTATTGTCACGTCTCTATGAACACGTCTCTATTATCACGCCTCTATGAACACGTCTCTATGAACACGTCTATAAAATCGTCTCTATGAACACGTCTCTATTATCACTTCTCTATGAACACGTCTCTATGAACACGTCTCTTTTATCACGTCTCTATGAACAAGTCTCTATTTTCACGTCTCTATGAACACCTCTCTATTGCCACGTCTCTATGAACTCGTCTCTATGAACAGGTCTCTATGAAATCGTCACTATGAACACGTCTCTATGAACACGTCTCTATTGTCACGTCTCTATGAACAGGTCTCTATGAAATCGTCACTATGAACACGTCTCTAAGAACACGTCTCTATGAACTCGTCTCTATGAACATGTCTCTATGAACACGTCTCTATGAACACATCTCTATGAACACGTCTCTATGAACACGTCTATAAAATCGTCTCTATGAACACGCCTCTATTATCACGTCTCTATGAACACGTCTCTATTGTCACGTCTCTATGAACACGTCTCTATGAACACGTCTCTATTAAGTCGTAACTATGAACACGTCTCTATGAACACGTCTCTATGAACTCGTCTCTATGAATACGTCTCTATGAAGTCGTCTCTATGAACACGTCTCTATGAACACGTCTCTATGAACACGTCTCTGTGAACTCGTCTCAATGAACACGTCACTATGAACTCATCTCTATGAATTCGTCTCTATGAACACGTCTCTATAAACACGTCTCTATGAACACGTCACTATGAACTCGTCTCTATGATTTCGTCTCTATGAACACGTGTCTCTTAACATGTCTCTATGAACACGTCTCTATGAACTCGTCTCTATGAACACATCATTTTGAACACGTCTCTATGAACACGTCTCTATGAACTCGTCTCTATGAACACATCATTTTGAACACGTCTCTATGAACACGTCTCTATGAACTCGTCTCTATGAACACGTCTCTTTTCTCACGTCTCTATGAACACATCTCTATGAACACGTCTCTATGAACACGTCTCTATGAACCCGTCTATAAAATCGTCTCAATGACCACGTCTCTATTATCACGTCTGTTTGAACATGTCTCAATGAAATCGTCACTATGAACACGTCTCTGCGAAATCGTCTCTATGGACACGTCTCTATGAACACATCTCTATGAACTCATCTCTATGAACACGTCTCTATTATCACGTCTCTATGAACACGTCTCTATGAACACGTCTCTATGAACGAGTCTCTATTATCACGTCTCTATTATCACGTCTCTATGAACACGTCTCTATGAAATCGTCACTATGAACACATCTCTATGAACACGTCTCTATGAACAAGTCTCTATGAACACGTCTCTATGAACACATCTCTATGAACACGTCTCTATGAACAAGTCTCTATGAACACGTCTCTATGAACACGTCTCTATGAACACTTCTCTATGAACTCGTCTCTATGAACAATTCTATGAACAAGTCTCTATGAACACGTCTCTATGAACACGTCTCTATGAACACGTCTATAAAATTGTCTCTATGAACACGTCTCTATTGTCACGTCTCTATGAACACGTCTCTATTGTCACGTCTCTATGAACACATCTCTATGAACACGTCTCTATGAACTCGTCTCTATGAACTCGTCTCTATGAACACGTCTCTATGAACTCGTCTCTGTGAACTCGTCTCAATGAACACGTCACTATGAACTCGTCTCTATGAACTCGTCTCTATGAACACGTCTCTATGAACATGTCTCTATGAACACGTCACTATGAACTCGTCTCTATGATTTCGTCTCTATGAACACATCTCTATTAACATGTCTCTATGAACACGTCTCTATGAACTCGTCTCTATGAACACATCATTTTGAACACGTCTCTATGAACACGTCTCTATGAACTTGTCTCTATGAACACATCATTTTGAACACGTCTCTATGAACACGTCTCTATTATCACGTCTCTATGAACACGTCTCAATTATCACGTCTCTATGAACACGTCTCTATGAACACGTCTCTATGAAATCATCACTATTAACACGTCTCTATGAACACATCTCTATGAACACGTCTCTATGAACAAGTCTCTATGAACACGTCTCTATGAACACGTCTATAAAATTGTCTCTATGAGCACGTCTCTATTATCACGTCTCTATGAACTAGTCTCTATTGTCACGTCTCTATGAACACGTCTCTATGAACACGTCCCTATTATCACGTCTCTATGAACACGTCTCTATGAACACGTCCTCTATGAACAGGTCTCTATGAACGAGTCTCTATTATCACGTCTCTATGAACACGTCTCTATGAAATCGTCACTATGAACACGTCTCTATGAAGACGTCTCTATGAACTCGTCTCTATGAACAAGTCTCTATGAACACGTCTCTATGAACACGTCTCTATGAACACGTCTATAAAATTGTCTCTATGAACACGTCTCTATTATCACGTCTCTATGAACTAGTCTCTATTGTCACATCTCTATGAACACGTCTCTATTATCACGTCTCTATGAACACGTCTCTATGAACACGTCTATAAAATCGTCTCTATGAACACGTCTCTATTATCACTTCTCTATGAACACGTCTCTATGAACACGTCTCTTTTATCACGTCTCTATGAACAAGTCTCTATTATCACGTCTCTATGAACACCTCTCTATTGCCACGTCTCTATGAACTCGTCTCTATGAACAGGTCTCTATGAAATCGTCACTATGAACACGTCTCTATGAACACGTCTCTATTGTCACGTCTCTATGAACAGGTCTCTATGAAATCGTCACTATGAACACGTCTCTAAGAACACGTCTCTATGAACTCGTCTCTATGAACATGTCTCTATGAACACGTCTCTATGAACACATCTCTATGAACACGTCTCTATGAACACGTCTATAAAATCGTCTCTATGAACACGCCTCTATTATCACGTCTCTATGAACACGTCTCTATTGTCACGTCTCTATGAACACGTCTCTATGAACACGTCTCTATGAAGTCGTCACTATGAACACGTCTCTATGAACACGTCTCTATGAACTCGTCTCTATGAATACGTCTCTATGAAGTCGTCTCTATGAACACGTCTCTATGAACACGTCTCTATGAACACGTCTCTGTGAACTCGTCTCAATGAACACGTCACTATGAACTCGTCTCTATGAATTCGTCTCTATGAACACGTCTCTATGAACACGTCTCTATGAACACGTCACTATGAACTCGTCTCTATGATTTCGTCTCTATGAACACGTGTCTATTAACATGTCTCTATGAACACGTCTCTATGAACTCGTCTCTATGAACACATCATTTTGAACACGTCTCTATGAACACGTCTCTATGAACTCGTCTCTATGAACACATCATTTTGAACACGTCTCTATGAACACGTCTCTATGAATTCGTCTCTATGAACACGTCTCTTTTCTCACGTCTCTATGAACACATCTCTATGAACACGTCTCTATGAACACGTCTCTATGAACCCGTCTATAAAATCGTCTCAATGACCACGTCTCTATTATCACGTCTCTTTGAACATGTCTCAATGAAATCGTCACTATGAACACGTCTCTGTGAAATCGTCTCTATGGACACGTCTCTATGAACACATCTCTATGAACTCATCTCTATGAACACGTCTCTATTATCACGTCTCTATGAACACGTCTCTATGAACACGTCCCTATGAACGAGTCTCTATTATCACGTCTCTATTATCACGTCTCTATGAACACGTCTCTATGAAATCGTCACTATGAACACATCTCTATGAACACGTCTCTATGAACAAGTCTCTATGAACACGTCTCTATGAACACATCTCTATGAACACGTCTCTATGAACAAGTCTCTATGAACACGTCTCTATGAACACGTCTCTATGAACACTTCTCTATGAACTCGTCTCTATGAACAATTCTATGAACAAGTCTCTATGAACACGTCTCTATGAACACGTCTCTATGAACACGTCTATAAAATTGTCTCTATGAACACGTCTCTATTGTCACGTCTCTATGAACACGTCTCTATTGTCACGTCTCTATGAACACATCTCTATGAACACGTCTCTATGAACTCGTCTCTATGAACTCGTCTCTATGAACACGTCTCTATGAACTCGTCTCTGTGAACTCGTCTCAATGAACACGTCACTATGAACTCGTCTCTATGAACTCGTCTCTATGAACACGTCTCTATGAACATGTCTCTATGAACACGTCACTATGAACTCGTCTCTATGATTTCGTCTCTATGAACACATCTCTATTAACATGTCTCTATGAACACGTCTCTATGAACTCGTCTCTATGAACTTGTCTCCATGAACACATCATTTTGAACACGTCTCTATGAACACGTCTCTATTATCACGTCTCTATGAACACGTCTCTATTATCACGTCTCTATGAACACGTCTCTATGAACACGTCTCTATGAAATCATCACTATGAACACGTCTCTATGAACACATCTCTATGAACACGTCTCTATGAACAAGTCTCTATGAACACGTCTCTATGAACACGTCTCTATGAACACGTCTATAAAATCGTCTCTATGAACACGCCTCTATAATCACGTCTCTATGAACACGTCTCTATTGTCACGTCTCTATGAACACGTCTCTATGAACACGTCTCTATGAAGTCGTCACTATTAACACGTCTCTATGAACACGTCTCTATGAACTCGTCTCTATGAATACGTCTCTATGAAGTCGTCTCTATGAACACGTCTCTATGAACTCGTCTCTATGAACTAGTCTCTATGAACACGTCTCTATTATCACGTCTCTATGAACACATCTCTATGAACACGTCTCTATGAACACGTCTCTATGAACACGTCTCTATGAACAGGTCTCTAACGACGAGTCTCTATTATCACGTCTCTATGAACACGTCTCTATGAAATCGTCACTACGAACACGTCTCTATGAACACGTTTCTATGAACTCGTCTCTATGAACTCGTCTCTATGAACACGTCTCTATGAAATCGTCACTATGAACACGTCTCAATGAACACGTCTCTATGAACTCGTCTCTATGAACAAGTCTCTATGAACACGTCTCTATGAACGAGTCTCTATTATCACGTCTCTATGAACACGTCTCTATGAACTCGTCTCTATGAACACATCTCTATGAACACGTCTCTATGAACAAGTCTCTATGAACACGTCTCTATGAACACGTCTCTATGAACAAGGCTGTATGAACACATCTCTATGAACACGTCTCTATGAACACGTCTCTATGAACACGTCTCTATGAACACGTCTATAAAATCGTCTCTATGAACACGCCTCTATAATCACGTCTCTATGAACACGTCTCTATTGTCACGTCTCTATGAACACGTCTCTATGAACACGTCTCTATGAAGTCGTCACTATGAACACGTCTCTATGAACACGTCTCTATGAACTCGTCTTTATGAATACGTCTCTATGAAGTCGTCTCTATGAACACGTCTCTATGAACACGTCTCTATGAACTCGTCTCTATGAACTAGTCTCTATGAACACGTCTCTATTATCACGTCTCTATGAACACATCTCTATGAACACGTCTCTATGAACACGTCTCTATGAACAGGTCTCTATGAACCCTTCTCTTTTCTCACGTCTCTATGAACACATCTCTATGAACACGTCTCTATGAACACGTCTCTATGAACACGTCTATAAAATCGTCTCAATGACCACGTCTCTATTATCACGTCTCTTTGAACACGTCTCAATTAAATCGTCACTATGAACACGTCTCCGTGAAATCGTCTCTATGGACACGTCTCTATGAACACATCTCTATGAACTCATCTCTATGAACACGTCTCTATTATCACGTCTCTATGAACACGTCTCTATTATCACGTCTCTATGAACACGTCTCTATGAACACGTCTCTATGAAATCATCACTATGAACACGTCTCTATGAACACATCTCTATGAACAAGTCTCTATGAACAAGTCTCTATGAACACGTCTCTATGAACACGTCTCTATGAACACGTCTCTATGAACACGTCTCTATGAACACGTCTATAAAATTGTCTCTATGAACACGTCTCTATTATCACGTCTCTATGAACTAGTCTCTATTGTCACGTCTCTATGAACACGTCTCTATGAACACGTCTCTATTATCACGTCTCTATGAACACGTCTCTATGAACACGTCTATAAAATCGTCTCTATAAACACGTCTCTATTATCACTTCTCTATGAACACGTCTCTATGAACACGTCTCTTTTATCACGTCTCCATGAACACGTCTCTATGAAATCATCACTATGAACACGTCTCTATGAACACCTCTCTATTGCCACGTCTCTATGAACTCGTCTCTATGAACAGGTCTCTATGAAATCGTCACTATGAACACGTCTCTATGAACACGTCTCTATGAAATCGTCTCTATGAACAAGTCTATATGAACACATCTCTATGAACACGTCTCTATGAACACGTCTCTATTGTCACGTCTCTATGAACAGGTCTCTATGAAATCGTCACTATGAAAACGTCTCTATGAACACGTCTCTATGAACTCGTCTCTATGAACATGTCTCTATGAACACGTCTCTATGAACACATCTCTATGAACACTTCTCTATGAACAAGTCTGTATGAACACATCTCTATGAATACGTCTCTATGAACACGTCTCTATGAACACGTCTCTATGAACACGTCTATAAAATCGTCTCTATGAACACGCCTCTATAATCACGTCTCTATGAACACGTCTCTATTGTCACGTCTCTATGAACACGTCTCTATGAACACGTCTCTATGAAGTCGTCACTATTAACACGTCTCTATGAACACGTCTCTATGAACTCGTCTCTATGAATACGTCTCTATGAAGTCGTCTCTATGAACACGTCTCTATGAATACGTCTCTATGAACTCGTCTCTATGAACTAGTCTCTATGAACACGTCTCTATTATCACGTCTCTATGAACACATCTCTATGAACACGTCTCTATGAACACGTCTCTATGAACACGTCTCTATGAACAGGTCTCTATGAACGAGTCTCTATTATCACGTCTCTATGAACACATCTCTATGAACACGTCTCTATGAACACGTCTCTATGAACACGTCTATAAAATCGTCTCAATGACCACGTCTCTATTATCACGTCTCTTTGAACACGTCTCAATGAAATCGTCACTATGAACACGTCTCTGTGAAATCGTCTCTATGGACACGTCTCTATGAACACATCTCTATGAACTTATCTCTATGAACACGTCTCTATTATCACGTCTCTATGAACACGTCTCTATTATCACGTCTCTATGAACACGTCTCTATGAACACGTCTCTATGAAATCATCACTATGAACACGTCTCTATGAACACATCTCTATGAACACGTCTCTATGAACAAGTCTCTATGAACACGTCTCTATGAACACGTCTCTATGAACACGTCTCTATGAACACGTCTCTATGAACACGTCTATAAAATTGTCTCTATGAACACGTCTCTATTATCACGTCTCTATGAACTAGTCTCTATTGTCACGTCTCTATGAACACGTCTCTATGAACACGTCTCTATTATCACGTCACTATGAACACGTCTCTATGAACACGTCTCTATGAACTCGTCTCTATGAACAAGTCTCTATGAACACGTCTCTATGAACGAGTCTCTATTATCACGTCTCTATGAACACGTCACTATGAACTCGTCTCTATGATTTCGTCTCTATGAACACATCTCTATTAACATGTCTCTATGAACACGTCTCTATGAACTCGTCTCTATGAACTTGTCTCCATGAACACATCATTTTGAACACGTCTCTATGAACACGTCTCTATTATCACGTCTCTATGAACACGTCTCTATTATCACGTCTCTATGAACACGTCTCTATGAACACGTCTCTATGAAATCATCACTATGAACACGTCTCTATGAACACATCTCTATGAACACGTCTCTATGAACAAGTCTCTATGAACACGTCTCTATGAACACGTCTCTATGAACACGTCTCTATGAACACGTCTATAAAATCGTCTCTATGAACACGCCTCTATAATCACGTCTCTATGAACACATCTCTATGAACACGTCTCTATGAACACGTCTCTATGAACACGTCTCTATGAACAGGTCTCTATGAACGAGTCTCTATTATCACGTCTCTATGAACACATCTCTATGAACACGTCTCTATGAACACGTCTCTATGAACACGTCTATAAAATCGTCTCAATGACCACGTCTCTATTATCACGTCTCTTTGAACACGTCTCAATGAAATCGTCACTATGAACACGTCTCTGTGAAATCGTCTCTATGGACACGTCTCTATGAACACATCTCTATGAACTTATCTCTATGAACACGTCTCTATTATCACGTCTCTATGAACACGTCTCTATTATCACGTCTCTATGAACACGTCTCTATGAACACGTCTCTATGAAATCATCACTATGAACACGTCTCTATGAACACATCTCTATGAACACGTCTCTATGAACAAGTCTCTATGAACACGTCTCTATGAACACGTCTCTATGAACACGTCTCTATGAACACGTCTCTATGAACACGTCTATAAAATTGTCTCTATGAACACGTCTCTATTATCACGTCTCTATGAACTAGTCTCTATTGTCACGTCTCTATGAACACGTCTCTATGAACACGTCTCTATTATCACGTCACTATGAACACGTCTCTATGAACACGTCTCTATGAACTCGTCTCTATGAACAAGTCTCTATGAACACGTCTCTATGAACGAGTCTCTATTATCACGTCTCTATGAACACGTCACTATGAACTCGTCTCTATGATTTCGTCTCTATGAACACATCTCTATTAACATGTCTCTATGAACACGTCTCTATGAACTCGTCTCTATGAACTTGTCTCCATGAACACATCATTTTGAACACGTCTCTATGAACACGTCTCTATTATCACGTCTCTATGAACACGTCTCTATTATCACGTCTCTATGAACACGTCTCTATGAACACGTCTCTATGAAATCATCACTATGAACACGTCTCTATGAACACATCTCTATGAACACGTCTCTATGAACAAGTCTCTATGAACACGTCTCTATGAACACGTCTCTATGAACACGTCTATAAAATCGTCTCTATGAACACGCCTCTATAATCACGTCTCTATGAACACGTCTCTATTGTCACGTCTCTATGAACACGTCTCTATGAACACGTCTCTATGAAGTCGTCACTATTAACACGTCTCTATGAACACGTCTCTATGAACTCGTCTCTATGAATACGTCTCTATGAAGTCGTCTCTATGAACACGTCTCTATGAACTCGTCTCTATGAACTAGTCTCTATGAACACGTCTCTATTATCACGTCTCTATGAACACATCTCTATGAACACGTCTCTATGAACACGTCTCTATGAACACGTCTCTATGAACAGGTCTCTATGAACGAGTCTCTATTATCACGTCTCTATGAACACGTCTCTATGAAATCGTCACTACGAACACGTCTCTATGAACACGTTTCTATGAACTCGTCTCTATGAACTCGTCTCTATGAACACGTCTCTATGAAATCGTCACTATGAACACGTCTCAATGAACACGTCTCTATGAACTCGTCTCTATGAACAAGTCTCTATGAACACGTCTCTATGAACGAGTCTCTATTATCACGTCTCTATGAACACGTCTCTATGAACTCGTCTCTATGAACTCGTCTCTATGAACACGTCTCTATGAAATCGTCACTTTGAACACGTCTCTATGAACAAGTCTCTATGAACTCGTCTCTATGAACAAGTCTCTATGAACATGTCTCTATGAACACATCTCTATGAACACGTCTCTATGAACAAGTCTCTATGAACACGTCTCTATGAACACGTCTCTATGAACAAGTCTGTATGAACACGTCTCTATGAACACGTCTCTATGAACACGTCTCTATGAACACGTCTCTATGAACACGTCTATAAAATCGTCTCTATGAACACGCCTCTATAATCACGTCTCTATGAACACGTCTCTATTGTCACGTCTCTATGAACACGTCTCTATGAACACGTCTCTATGAAGTCGTCACTATGAACACGTCTCTATGAACACGTCTCTATGAACTCGTCTTTATGAATACGTCTCTATGAAGTCGTCTCTATGAACACGTCTCTATGAACACGTCTCTATGAACTCGTCTCTATGAACTAGTCTCTATGAACACGTCTCTATTATCACGTCTCTATGAACACATCTCTATGAACACGTCTCTATGAACACGTCTCTATGAACAGGTCTCTATGAACCCTTCTCTTTTCTCACGTCTCTATGAACACATCTCTATGAACACGTCTCTATGAACACGTCTCTATGAACACGTCTATAAAATCGTCTCAATGACCACGTCTCTATTATCACGTCTCTTTGAACACGTCTCAATTAAATCGTCACTATGAACACGTCTCTGTGAAATCGTCTCTATGGACACGTCTCTATGAACACATCTCTATGAACTCATCTCTATGAACACGTCTCTATTATCACGTCTCTATGAACACGTCTCTATTATCACGTCTCTATGAACACGTCTCTATGAACACGTCTCTATGAAATCATCACTATGAACACGTCTCTATGAACACATCTCTATGAACACGTCTCTATGATCAAGTCTCTATGAACACGTCTCTATGAACACGTCTCTATGAACACGTCTCTATGAACACGTCTCTATGAACACGTCTATAAAATTGTCTCTATGAACACGTCTCTATTATCACGTCTCTATGAACACGTCTCTATGAACACGTCTCTATTATCACGTCTCTATGAACACGTCTCTATGAACACGTCTATAAAATCGTCTCTATAAACACGTCTCTATTATCACTTCTCTATGAACACGTCTCTATGAACACGTCTCTTTTATCACGTCTCCATGAACACGTCTCTATGAAATCATCACTATGAACACGTCTCTATGAACACATCTCTATGAACACGTCTCTATGAACAAGTCTCTATGAACACCTCTCTATTGCCACGTCTCTATGAACTCGTCTCTATGAACAGGTCTCTATGAAATCGTCACTATGAACACGTCTCTATGAACACGTCTCTATGAAATCGTCTCTATGAACAAGTCTCTATGAACACATCTCTATGAACACGTCTCTATGAACACGTCTCTATTGTCACGTCTCTATGAACAGGTCTCTATGAAATCGTCACTATGAAAACGTCTCTATGAACACGTCTCTATGAACTCGTCTCTATGAACATGTCTCTATGAACACGTCTCTATGAACACATCTCTATGAACACTTCTCTATGAACAAGTCTGTATGAACACATCTCTATGAATACGTCTCTATGAACACGTCTCTATGAACACGTCTCTATGAACACGTCTATAAAATCGTCTCTATGAACACGCCTCTATAATCACGTCTCTATGAACACGTCTCTATTGTCACGTCTCTATGAACACGTCTCTATGAACACGTCTCTATGAACACGTCTCTATGAAGTCGTCACTATTAACACGTCTCTATGAACACGTCTCTATGAACTCGTCTCTATGAATACGTCTCTATGAAGTCGTCTCTATGAACACGTCTCTATGAATACGTCTCTATGAACTCGTCTCTATGAACTAGTCTCTATGAACACGTCTCTATTATCACGTCTCTATGAACACATCTCTATGAACACGTCTCTATGAACACGTCTCTATGAACACGTCTCTATCAACAGGTCTCTATGAACGAGTCTCTATTATCACGTCTCTATGAACACATCTCTATGAACACGTCTCTATGAACACGTCTCTATGAACACGTCTATAAAATCGTCTCAATGACCACGTCTCTATTATCACGTCTCTTTGAACACGTCTCAATGAAATCGTCACTATGAACACTTCTCTGTGAAATCGTCTCTATGGACACGTCTCTATGAACACATCTCTATGAACTCATCTCTATGAACACGTCTCTATTATCACGTCTCTATGAACACGTCTCTATTATCACGTCTCTATGAACACGTCTCTATGAACACGTCTCTATGAAATCATCACTATGAACACGTCTCTATGAACACATCTCTATGAACAAGTCTCTATGAACACGTCTCTATGAACACGTCTCTATGAACACGTCTCTATGAACACGTCTATAAAATTGTCTCTATGAACACGTCTCTATTATCACGTCTCTATGAACTAGTCTCTATTGTCACGTCTCTATGAACACGTCTCTATGAACACGTCTCTATTATCACGTCACTATGAACACGTCTCTATGAACACGTCTCTATGAACAAGTCTCTATGAACACGTCTCTATGAACGAGTCTCTATTATCACGTCTCTATGAACACGTCTCTATGAACTCGTCTCTATGAACTCGTCTCTATGAACACGTCTCTATGAAATCGTCACTTAGAACCCGTCTCTATGAACAAGTCTCTATGAACTCGTCTCTATGAACAAGTCTCTATGAACACGTTCTCTATGAACACATCTCTATGAACACGTCTCTATGAACAAGTCTCTATGAACACGTCTCTATGAACACGTCTCTATGAACACGTCTCTATGAACACGTCTATAAAATCGTCTCTATGAACACGCCTCTATAATCACGTCTCAATGAACACGTCTCTATGAAGTAGTCTATAAAATCGTCTCTATAAACACGTCTCTATTATCACTTCTCTATGAACACGTCTCTATGAACACGTCTCTTTTATCACGTCTCCATGAACACGTCTCTATGAAATCATCACTATGAACACGTCTCTATGAACACATCTCTATGAACACGTCTCTATGAACAAGTCTCTATGAACACCTCTCTATTGCCACGTCTCTATGAACTCGTCTCTATGAACAGGTCTCTATGAAATCGTCACTATGAACACGTCTCTATGAACACGTCTCTATGAAATCGTCTCTATGAACAAGTCTCTATGAACACATCTCTATGAACACGTCTCTATGAACACGTCTCTATTGTCACGTCTCTATGAACAGGTCTCTATGAAATCGTCACTATGAACACGTCTCTATGAACACGTCTCTATGAACTCGTCTCTATGAACATGTCTCTATGAACACGTCTCTATGAACACATCTCTATGAACACTTCTCTATGAACAAGTCTGTATGAACACGTCTCTATGAACACGTCTCTATGAACACGTCTCTATGAACACGTCTCTATGAACACGTCTATAAAATCATCTCTATGAACACGCCTCTATAATCACGTCTCTATGAACACGTCTCTATTGTCACGTCTCTATGAACACGTCTCTATGAACACGTCTCTATGAAGTCGTCACTATTAACACGTCTCTATGAACACGTCTCTATGAACTCGTCTCTATGAATACGTCTCTATGAAGTCGTCTCTATGAACACGTCTCTATGAACACGTCTCTATGAACTCGTCTCTATGAACTAGTCTCTATGAACACGTCTCTATTATCACGTCTCTATGAACACATCTCTATGAACACGTCTCTATGAACAGGTCTCTATGAACACGTCTCTATGAACAGGTCTCTATGAACGAGTCTCTATTATCACGTCTCTATGAACACGTCTCTATGAAATCGTCACTACGAACACGTCTCTATGAACACGTCTCTATAAACTCGTCTCTATGAACTCGTCTCTATGAACACGTCTCTATGAAATCGTCACTATGAACACGTCTCAATGAACACGTCTCTATGAAATCGTCACTTTGAACACGTCTGTATGAACAAGTCTCTATGAACTCGTCTCTATGAACAAGTCTCTATGAACACGTCTCTATGAACAAGTCTCTATGAACACGTCTCTATGAACACGTCTCTATGAACAATTCTGTATGAACACATCTCTATGAACACGTCTCTATGAACACGTCTCTATGAACACGTGTATAAAATCGTCTCTATGAACACGCCTCTATAATCACGTCTCTATGAACACGTCTCTATTGTCACGTCTCTATGAACACGTCTCTATGAACACGTCTCTATGAAGTCGTCACTATGAACACGTCTCTATGAACACGTCTCTATGAACTCGTCTCTATGAATACGTCTCTATGAAGTCGTCTCTATGAACACGTCTCTATGAACACGTCTCTATGAACTCGTCTCTATGAACTAGTCTCTATGAACACGTCTCTATTATCACGTCTCTATGAACACGTCTCTATGAACACGTCCCTATGAACACGTCTCTATGAACACGTCTCTATGAACAGGTCTCTATGAACACGTCTCTTTTCTCACGTCTCTATGAACACATCTCTATGAACACGTCTCTATGAACACGTCTCTATGAACACGTCTCTATGAACACGTCTATAAAATCGTCTCAATGACCACGTCTCTATTATCACGTCTCTTTGAACACGTCTCAATGAAATCGTCACTATGAACACGTCTCTGTGAAATCGTCTCTATGGACACGTCTCTATGAACACATCTCTATGAACTCATCTCTATGAACACGTCTCTATTATCACGTCTCTATGAACACGTCTCTATTATAACGTCTCTATGAACACGTCTCTATGAACACGTCTCTATGAAATCATCACTATGAACACGTCTCTATGAACACATCTCTATGAACACGTCTCTATGAACAAGTCTCTATGAACACGTCTCTATGAACACGTCTCTATGAACACGTCTCTATGAACACGTCTATAAAATTGTCTCTATGAACACGTCTCTATTATCACGTCTCTATGTCCTAGTCTCTATTGTCACGTCTCTATGAACACGTCTCTATGAACACGTCTCTATTATCACGTCTCTATGAACACGTCTCTATGAACACGTCTATAAAATCGTCTCTATAAACACGTCTCTATTATCACTTCTCTATGAACACGTCTCTATGAACACGTCTCTTTTATCACGTCTCCATGAACACGTCTCTATGAAATCATCACTATGAACACGTCTCTATGAACACATCTCTATGAACACGTCTCTATGAACAAGTCTCTATGAACACCTCTCTATTGCCACGTCTCTATGAACTCGTCTCTATGAACAGGTCTCTATGAAATCGTCACTATGAACACGTCTCTATGAACACGTCTCTATGAAATCGTCTCTATGAACAAGTCTCTATGAACACATCTCTATAAACACGTCTCTATGAACACGTCTCTATTGTCACGTCTCTATGAACAGGTCTCTAATAAATCGTCACTATGAACACGTCTCTATGAACACGTCTCTATGAACTCGTCTCCATGAACATGTCTCTATGAACACGTCTCTATGAACACATCTCTATGAACACGTCTCTATGAACACGTCTCTATGAACACGTCTATAAAATCGTCTCTATGAAACACACCTCTATAATCACGTCTCTATGAACACGTCTCTATTGTCACGTCTCTATGAACACGTCTCTATGAACACGTCTCTATGAACTCGTCTCTATGAATACGTCTCTATGAAGTCGTCTCTATGAACACGTCTCTATGAACACGTCTCTATGAACTCGTCTCTATGAACTAGTCTCTATGAACACGTCTCTATTATCACGTCTCTATGAACACATCTCTATAAACACGTCTCTATGAACACGTCTCTATGAACACGTCTCTATGAACAGGTCTCTATGAACGAGTCTCTATTATCACGTCTCTATGAACACGTCTCTATGAAATCGTCACTACGAACACGTCTCTATGAACACGTCTCTATGAACTCGTCTCTATGAACTCGTCTCTATGAACACGTCTCTATGAAATCGTCACTATGAACACGTCTCTATGAACAAGTCTCTATGAACTCGTCTCTATTAACAAGTCTCTATGAACACGTCTCTATGAACACATCTCTATGAACACGTCTATAAAATTGTCTCTATGAACACGTCTCTATAATCACGTCTCTATGAACTAGTCTCTATTGTCACGTCTCTATGAACACGTCTCTAGGAACACGTCTCTATGAACTCGTCTCTATGAACAATTCTATGAACACGTCTCTAAGAACACATCTCTATGAATACGTCTCTATTAACAAGTCTCTATGAACACGTCTCTATGAACACATCTCTATGAACACGTCTATAAAATTGTCTCTATGAACACGTCTCTATAATCACGTCTCTATGAACTAGTCTCTATTGTCACGTCTCTATGAACACGTCTCTAGGAACACGTCTCTATGAACTCGTCTCTATGAACAATTCTATGAACACGTCTCTAAGAACACATCTCTATGAATACGTCTCTATGAACAAGTCTCTATGAACACGTCTCTATGAACACGTCTCTATGAACACGTCTATAAAATTGTTTCTATGAACACGTCTCTATTATCACGTCTCTATGAACACGTCTCTATGAACTCGTCTCTATGAACTCGTCTCTATGAACACGTCTCTATGAACACGTCTCTATGAACAAGTCTCTAAGAACACATCTCTATTATCACGTCTCTATGAACACGTCTCTATTATCACGTCTCTATGAACAGGTCTCTATGAACGAGTCTCTATGAACACGTCTCTATGAACATGTCTCTATGAACATGTCTCTATGAACATGTCTCTATTGTCACGTCTCTATGAACACGTCTCTATTGTCACGTCTCTATGCACACGTCTCTATGAACACGTCTCTATTATCACGTCTCTATGAACACGTCTCTATGAAATCGTCACTATGAACCCGTCTCTATGAAATCATCTCTATGGACACGTCTCTATGAACACGTCTCTATGAACGAGTCTCTATGAACGAGTCTCTATGAACACGGCTCTATTGTCACGTCTCTATGAACACGTCTATATGAAGTCGTCACTATGAACACGTCTCTATGAACACGTCTCTATGAATTCGTCTCTATGAATTCGTCACTATGAACACGTCTCTATGAACACGTCTCTATGAATTCGTCTCTATGAACACGGCTCTATTATCACGTCTCTATGCACACGTCTCTATTGTCACGTCTCTATGAACACGTCTCTATGCACACGTCTCTATTGTCACGTCTCTATGAACACGTCTCTATTATCACGTCTCTATGAACAGGTCTCTATGAAATCGTCACTATGAACACGTCTCTATTATCACGTCTCTATGAACATGTCTCTATGAACACGTCTCTATGAACACGTCTCTATTGTCACGTCTCTATGAACACGTCTCTATTAACACGTCTATAAAATCGTCTCTATGAACACGTCTCTATGAAATCGTCACTATGAACAGGTCTCTATGAAATCGTTACTATGAACACGTCTTTATGAACAGGTCTCTATAAATTCGTCTCTATGAACAAGTCTCTATGAACACGTCTCTATGAACACGTCTCTATGAACACTTCTCTATTATCACGTCTCTATGAACACGTCTCAATGAACACGTCTTTTTCATCACGTCTCCATGAACACGTCTCTATGAACAGGTCTCTATGAACTCGTCTATATGAACACGTCTCTATTATCACGTCTCTATGAACACGTCTCTATAAAGACGTCTCTATTATCACGTCTCTATGAACACGTCTCTATGAAATCGTCACTATGAACACGTCTCTATGAAATCGTCACTATGAACACGTCTCTATGAACACGTCTCTATGAACTCGTCTCTATGAACAAGTCTCTATTAACAAGTCTCTATGAACACGTCTCCATGAACACGTCTCTATGAACACGTCTCTATAATCACGTCTCTATGAACGGTCTTTATGAAATCGTCACTATGAACACGTCTCTATGAACTCGTCTCTATGAACAAGTCTCTATGAACACGTGTCTATGAACACATCTCTATGAACACGTCTCTATGAACAAGTCTATATGAACACGTTTCTATGAACACGTCTATAAAATCGTCTCTATGAACACGTCTCTATTATCACATCTCTGTGAACACGACTCTATTGTCACGTCTCTATGAACAGGTCTCTATGAAATCGTCACTATGAACACGTCTCTATGAACACGTCTCTATTATCACGTCTCTATGAACACATCTCTATGAACACGTCTCTATAATCACGTCTCTATGAACGGTCTTTATGAAATCGTCACTATGAACACGTCTCTATGAACTCATCTCTATGAACAAGTCTCTATGAACACGTCTCTATGAACACATCTCTATGAACACGTCTCTATGAACAAGTCTCTATGAATACGTCTCTATGAACACGTCTATAAAATCGTCTCTATGAACACGTCTCTATGAACACGTCTATAAAATCGTCTCTATGAACACGTCTCTATGCACACGTCTCTATTGTCACGTCTCTATGAACACGTCTCTATTATCACGTCTCTATGAACAGGTCTCTATGAAATCGTCACTATGAACACGTCTCTATTATCACGTCTCTATGAACACGTCTCTATGAACACGTCTCTATGAACACGTCTCTATTGTCACGTCTCTATGAACACGTCTCTATTAACACGTCTATAAAATCGTCTCTATGAACACGTCTCTATGAAATCGTCACTATGAACAGGTCTCTATGAAATCGTAACTATGAACACGTCTTTATGAACAGGTCTCTATAAACTCGTCTCTATGAACAAGTCTCTATGAACACGTCTCTATGAACACGTCTCTATGAACACTTCTCTATTATCACGTCTCTATGAACACGTCTCAATGAACACGTCTCTTTCATCACGTCTCCATGAACACGTCTCTATGAACAGGTCTCTATGAAATCATCACTATGAACACGTCTCAATGAAATCGTCTCCATGGACACGTCTCTATGAACACGTCTCTATGAACTCGTCTATATGAACACGTCTCTATTATCACGTCTCTATGAACACGTCTCTATAAAGACGTCTCTATTATCACGTCTCTATGAACACGTCTCTATGAAATCGTCACTATGAACACGTCTCTATGAAATCGTCACTATGAACACGTCTCTATGAACACGTCTCTATGAACTCGTCTCTATGAACAAGTCTCTATGAACGGTCTTTATGAAATGGTCACTATGAACACGTCTCTATGAACTCGTCTCTATGAAGAAGTCTCTATGAACACGTGTCTATGAACACATCTCTATGAACACGTCTCTATGAACAAGTCTCTATGAACAAGTCTATATGAACACGTCTCTATGAACACGTCTATAAAATCGTCTCTATGAACACGTCTCTATTATCACATCTCTGTGAACACGACTCTATTGTCACGTCTCTATGAACAGGTCTCTATGAAATCGTCACTATGAACACGTCTCTATGAACACGTCTCTATTATCACGTCTCTATGAACACGTCTCTATGAACACGTTTCTATAATCACGTCTCTATGAACGGTCTTTATGAAATCGTCACTATGAACACGTCTCTATGAACTCATCTCTATGAACAAGTCTCTATGAACACGTCTCTATGAACACATCTCTATGAACACGTCTCTATGAACAAGTCTCTATGAATACGTCTCTATGAACACGTCTATAAAATCGTCTCTATGAACACGTCTCTATGAACACGTCTATAAAATCGTCTCTATGAACACGTCTCTATGCACACGTCTCTATTGTAACGTCTCTATGAACACGTCTCTATTATCACGTCTCTATGAACAGGTCTCTATGAAATCGTCACTATGAACACGTCTCTATTATCACGTCTCTATGAACACGTCTCTATGAACACGTCTCTATGAACACATCTCTATTGTCACGTCTCTATGAACACGTCTCTATTAACACGTCTATAAAATCGTCTCTATGAACACGTCTCTATGAAATCGTCACTATGAACAGGTCTCTATGAAATCGTAACTATGAACACGTCTTTATGAACAGGTCTCTATAAACTCGTCTCTATGAACAAGTCTCTATGAACACGTCTCTATGAACACGTCTCTATGAACACGTCTCTATGAACACTTCTCTATTATCACGTCTCTATGAACACGTCTCAATGAACACGTCTCTTTCATCACGTCTCCATGAACACGTCTCTATGAACAGGTCTCTATGAAATCGTCACTATGAACACGTCTCAATGAAATCGTCTCCATGGACACGTCTCTATGAACACGTCTCTATGAACTCGTCTATATGAACACGTCTCTATTATCACGTCTCTATGAACACGTCTCTATAAAGACGTCTCTATTATCACGTCTCTATGAACACGTCTCTATGAAATCGTCACTATGAACACGTCTCTATGAAATCGTCACTATGAACACGTCTCTATGAACACGTCTCTATGAACTCGTCTCTATGAACAAGTCTCTATGAACGGTCTTTATGAAATCGTCACTATGAACACGTCTCTATGAACTCGTCTCTATGAACAAGTCTCTATGAACACGTGTCAATGAACACATCTCTATGAACACGTCTCTATGAACAAGTCTATATGAACACGTCTCTATAAACACGTCTATAAAATCGTCTCTATGAACACGTCTCTATTATCACATCTCTGTGAACACGACTCTATTGTCACGTCTCTATGAACAGGTCTCTATGAACACGTCTCTATTATCACGTCTCTATTAACACGTCTCTATGAACACGTCTCTATTATCACATCTCTGTTAACACGACTCTATTGTCACGTCTCTATGAACAGGTCTCTATGAAATCGTCACTATGAACACGTCTCTATGAACACGTCTCTATTATCACGTCTCTATGAACACGTCTCTATGAACACGTCTCTATAATCACGTCTCTATGAACGGTCTTTATGAAATCGTCACTATGAACACGTCTCTATGAACTCATCTCTATGAACAAGTCTCTATGAACACGTCTCTATGAACTCATCTCTATGAACAAGTCTCTATGAACACGTCTCTATGAACACATCTCTATGAACACGTCTCTATGAACAAGTCTCTATGAATACGTCTCTATGAACACGTCTATAAAATCGTCTCTATGAACACGTCTCTATGAACACGTCTATAAAATCGTCTCTATGAACACGTCTCTATGCACACGTCTCTATTGTCACGTCTCTATGAACACGTCTCTATTATCACGTCTCTATGAACAGGTCTCTATGAAATCGTCACTATGAACACGTCTCTATTATCACGTCTCTATGAACACGTCTCTATGAACACGTCTCTATGAACACGTCTCTATTGTCACGTCTCTATGAACACGTCTCTATTAACACGTCTATAAAATCGTCTCTATGAACACGTCTCTATGAAATCGTCACTATGAACAGGTCTCTATGAAATCGTAACTATGAACACGTCTTTATGAACAGGTCTCTATAAACTCGTCTCTATGAACAAGTCTCTATGAACACGTCTCTATGAACACGTCTCTATGAACACTTCTCTATTATCACGTCTCTATGAACACGTCTCAATGAACACGTCTCTTTCATCACGTCTCCATGAACACGTCTCTATGAACAGGTCTCTATGAAATCGTCACTATGAACACGTCTCAATGAAATCGTCTCCATGGACACGTCTCTATGAACACGTCTCTATGAACTCGTCTATATGAACACGTCTCTATTATCACGTCTCTATGAACACGTCTCTATAAAGACGTTTCTATTATCACGTCTCTATGAACACGTCTCTATGAAATCGTCACTATGAACACGTCTCTATGAAATCGTCACTATGAACACGTCTCTATGAACACGTCTCTATGAACTCGTCTCTATGAACAAGTCTCTATTAACAAGTCTCTATGAACACGTCTCCATGAACACGTCTCTATGAACACGTCTCTATAATCACGTCTCTATGAACGGTCTTTATGAAATCGTCACTATGAACACGTCTCTATGAACACGTCTCAATGAAATCGTCTCCATGGACACGTGTCTATGAACACATCTCTATGAACACGTCTCTATGAACAAGTCTATATGAACACGTCTCTATGAACACGTCTATAAAATCGTCTCTATGAACACGTCTCTATTATCACATCTCTGTTAACACGACTCTATTGTCACGTCTCTATGAACAGGTCTCTATGAAATCGTCACTATGAACACGTCTCTATGAACACGTCTCTATTATCACGTCTCTATGAACACGTCTCTATGAACACGTCTCTATAATCACGTCTCTATGAACGGTCTTTATGAAATCGTCACTATGAACACGTCTCTATGAACTCATCTCTATGAACAAGTCTCTATGAACACGTCTCTATGAACACATCTCTATGAACACGTCTCTATGAACAAGTCTCTATGAATACGTCTCTATGAACACGTCTATAAAATCGTCTCTATGAACACGTCTCTATGAACACGTCTATAAAATCGTCTCTATGAACACGTCTCTATGCACACGTCTCTATTGTCACGTCTCTATGAACACGTCTCTATTATCACGTCTCTATGAACAGGTCTCTATGAAATCGTCACTATGAACACGTCTCTATTATCACGTCTCTATGAACACGTCTCTATGAACACGTCTCTATGAACACGTCTCTATTGTCACGTCTCTATGAACACGTCTCTATTAACACGTCTATAAAATCGTCTCTATGAACACGTCTCTATGAAATCGTCACTATGAACAGGTCTCTATGAAATCGTAACTATGAACACGTCTTTATGAACAGGTCTCTATAAACTCGTCTCTATGAACAAGTCTCTATGAACACGTCTCTATGAACACGTCTCTATGAACACTTCTCTATTATCACGTCTCTATGAACACGTCTCAATGAACACGTCTCTTTCATCACGTCTCCATGAACACGTCTCTATGAACAGGTCTCTATGAAATCGTCACTATGAACACGTCTCAATGAAATCGTCTCCATGGACACGTCTCTATGAACACGTCTCTATGAACTCGTCTATATGAACACGTCTCTATTATCACGTCTCTATGAACACGTCTCTATAAAGACGTCTCTATTATCACGTCTCTATGAACACGTCTCTATGAAATCGTCACTATGAACACGTCTCTATGAAATCGTCACTATGAACACGTCTCTATGAACACGTCTCTATGAACTCGTCTCTATGAACAAGTCTCTATTAACAAGTCTCTATGAACACGTCTCCATGAACACGTCTCTATGAACACGTCTCTATAATCACGTCTCTATGAACGGTCTTTATGAAATCGTCACTATGAACACGTCTCTATGAACTCGTCTCTATGAACAAGTCTCTATGAACACGTGTCTATGAACACATCTCTATGAACACGTCTCTATGAACAAGTCTATATGAACACGTCTCTATGAACACGTCTATAAAATCGTCTCTATGAACACGTCTCTATTATCACATCTCTGTGAACACGACTCTATTGTCACGTCTCTATGAACAGGTCTCTATGAAATCGTCACTATGAACACGTCTCTATGAACACGTCTCTATTATCACGTCTCTATGAACACGTCTCTATGAACACGTCTCTATAATCACGTCTCTATGAACGGTCTTTATGAAATCGTCACTATGAACACGTCTCTATGAACTCATCTCTATGAACAAGTCTCTATGAACACGTCTCTATGAACACATCTCTATGAACACGTCTCTATGAACAAGTCTCTATGAATACGTCTCTATGAACACGTCTATAAAATCGTCTCTATGAACACGTCTCTATGAACACGTCTATAAAATCGTCTCTATGAACACGTCTCTGTTATCACGTCTCTATGAACACGTCTCTATTATCACGTCTCTTTAACAGGTCTCTATGAATGAGTCTCTATAAACACGTCTCTATGAACACGTCTCTATGAACACGTCTCTATTGTCACGTCTCTATGAACACGTCTCTATGAACACGTCTCTATTATCACGTCTCTATGAACGGTCTCTATGAAATCGTCACTATGAACACGTCTCTATGAACTCGTCTCTATGAACAAGTCTCTATGAACACGTCTCTATGAACACATCTCTATGAACACGTCTCTATGAACAAGTCTCTATGAACACGTCTCTATGAACATGTCTATAAAATCGTCTCTATGAACACGTCTCTATTATCACGTCTCTGTGAACACGACTCTATTGTCACGTCTCTATGAACACGTCTCTATTATCACGTCTCTATGAACAGGTCTCTATGAACGAGTCTCTATGAACACGTCTCTGTAATCACATCTCTATGAACACGTCTCTATGAACACGTCTCTGTTATCACGTCTCTATGAACACGTCTCTGTTATCACGTCTCTATGAACACATCTCTATGAACACGTCTCTATGAACAAGTCTCTATGAACACGTCTCTATGAACACGTCTATAAAATCGTCTCTATGAACACGTCTCTATGAACACGTCTATAAAATCGTCTCTATGAACACGTCTCTATTATCACGTCTCTGTGAACACGACTCTATTGTCACGTCTCAATGAACACGTCTCTATTATCACGTCTCTATGAACAGGTCTCTATGAACGAGTCTCTATGAACACGTCTCTGTTATCACGTCTCTATGAACACGTCTCTATTATCACGTCTCTATGAACACGTCTCTATTATCACGTCTCTTGAACAGGTCTCTATGAACGAGTCTCTATAAACACGTCTCTATGAACACGTCTCTATGAACACGTCTCTATGAACACGTCTCTATTATCACGTCTCTATGAACGGTCTCTATGAAATCGTCACTATGAACACGTCTCTATGAACTCGTCTCTATGAACAAGTCTCTATGAACACGTCTCTATGAACACATGTCTATGAACACGTCTCTATGAACAAGTCTCTATGAACACGTCTCTATGAACACGTCTATAAAATCGTCTCTATGAACACGTCTCTATTATCACGTCTCTGTGAACACGACTCTATTGTCACGTCTCTATGAACACGTCTCTATTATCACGTCTCTATGAACAGGTCTCTATGAACGAGTCTCTATGAACACGTCTCTGTTATCACGTCTCTATGAACACGTCTCTATTGTCACGTCTCTATGAACACGTCTCTATTATCACGTTTCTATGAACACGTCTCTATGAACACGTCTATAAAATCGTCTCTATGAACACGTCTCTGTTATCACGTCTCTATGAACACGTCTCTATTGTCACGTCTCTATGAACACGTCTCTATTATCACGTCTCAATGAATATGTCTCTATTATCACGTCTCTATGAACAGGTCTCTATGAATGAGTCTCTATGAACACGTCTCTATGAAC
The DNA here is from genome assembly GCF_963422515.1 of Blennius ocellaris. Lineage (NCBI taxonomy): Eukaryota > Metazoa > Chordata > Actinopteri > Blenniiformes > Blenniidae > Blennius > Blennius ocellaris. The sequence continues at coordinate 37,440 of NW_027662245.1, read as the reverse complement.
ACGTCTCTATGAACACGTCTATAAAATTGTCTCTATGAACACGTCTCTATGAACACGTCTCTATGAACACGTCTCTATAATCACGTCTCTATGAACGGTCTTTATGAAATCGTCACTATGAACACGTCTCAATGAACACGTCTCTATAATCACGTCTCTATGAACGGTCTTTATGAAATCGTCACTATGAACACGTCTATAAAATTGTCTCTGTGAACACGTCTCTATTATCACGTCCCTCTGAACACGTCTCTATGAACACGTCTCTATGAACACGTCTATAAAATTGTCTCTATGAACACGTCTCTATGAACACGTCTCTATTATCACGTCTCTATGAACACGTCTCTATGAACACGTCTCTATTATCACGTCTCTATGAATACGTCTCTATGAAATCGTCACTATGAACCTGTCTCTATGAAATCATCTCTATGGACACGTCTTTATGAACACGTCTCTATGAACTCGTCTCTATGAACGAGTCTCTATGAACACGGCTCTATTGTCACGTCTCTATGAACACGTCTCTATGAACACGTCTCTATGAAGTCGTCACTATGAACACGTCTCTATGAACACGTCTATATGAACTCGTCTCTATGAACTCGTCTCTATGAGCACGTCTCTATGAATTTGTCTCTATGAACACGGCTCTACTATCACGTCTCTATGCACACGTCTCTATTGTCACGTCTCTATGATCACGTCTCTATAATCACGTCTCTATGAACAGGTCTCTATGAAATCGTCACTATGAACACGTCTCTATGAACTCGTCTCTATGAACAAGTCTCTATGAACACGTCTCTATGAACACGTCTCTATGAACACGTCTATTAAATCGTCTCTATTAACACGTCTCTATGAACACGTCTATAAAATCGTCTCTATGAACACGTCTCTGTTATCACGTCTCTATGAACACGTCTCTATTGTCACGTCTCTATGAACACGTCTCTATTATCACGTTTCTATGAACACGTCTCTATGAACACGTCTATAAAATCGTCTCTATGAACACGTCTCTGTTATCACGTCTCTATGAACACGTCTCTATTGTCACGTTTCTATGAACACGTCTCTATTATCACGTCTCACTGAACATGTCTCTATTATCACGTCTCTATGAACAGGTCTCTACGAACGAGTCTCTATGAACACGTCTCTATGAACACGTCTCTAGGAACACGTCTATAAAATTGTCTCTATGAACACGTCTCTATGAACACGTCTCTATGAACACGTCTCTATTATCACGTCTCTATGAACACGTCTCTATGAACACGTCTCTATTATCACGTCTCTATGAATACGGCTCTATGAAATCGTCACTATGAACCCGTCTCTATGAAATCATCTCTATGGACACGTCTTTATGAACACGTCTCTATGAACTCGTCTCTATGAACGAGTCTCTATGAACACGGCTCTATTGTCACGTCTCTATGAACACGTCTCTATGAACACGTCTCTATGAAGTCGTCACTATGAACACGTCTCTATGAACACGTCTATATGAACTCGTCTCTATGAACTCGTCTCTATGAACACGTCTCTATGAATTTGTCTCTATGAACACGGCTCTATTATCACGTCTCTATGCATACGTCTCTATTGTCACGTCTCTATGAACACGTCTCTATAATCACGTCTCTATGAACAGGTCTCTATGAACAGGTCTCTATGAAATCGTTACTATGAACACGTCTCTATGAACTCGTCTCTATGAACAAGTCTCTATGAACACGTCTCTATGAACACGTCTCTATGAACACGTCTATTAAATCGTCTCTATGAGCACGTCTCTATTATCACGTCTCTATGAACATGTCTCTATGAAAACGTCTCTATGAACACGTCTCTATGAACACATCTCCATGAACACGTCTCTATGAACACGTCTCTATGAACACGTCTATAAAATCGTCTCTATGGACACGTCTCTGTTATCACGTCTCTATGAACACGTCTCTATGGTCACGTCTCTAAAACACGTCTATATTATCACGTCTCTATGAACACGTCTCTATTATCACGTCTCTATGAACACATCTCTATGAACACGTCTCTATGAACACGTCTCTATGAACACGTCTCTATTGACACTTTTTTATGAACACGTCTCTATGAACACGTCTCTATTATCACGTCTCTATGAACGGTCCCTATGAAATCGTCACTATGAACACGTCTCTATGAACTCGTCTCTATGAACAAGTCTCTATGAACACGTCTCTATGAACACATCTCTATGAACACGTCTCTATGAACAAGTCTCTATGAACAAGTCTCTATGAACACGTCTCTATGAACACGTCTATAAAATCGTCTCTATGAACACGTCTCTATGAACACGTCTCTATGAACTCGTCTATATGAACACGTCTCTATTATCACGTCTCTATGAACACGTCTCTATAAAGACGTTTCTATTATCACGTCTCTATGAACACGTCTCTATGAAATCGTCACTATGAACACGTCTCTATGAAATCGTCACTATGAACACGTCTCTATGAACACGTCTCTATGAACTCGTCTCTATGAACAAGTCTCTATTAACAAGTCTCTATGAACACGTCTCCATGAACACGTCTCTATGAACACGTCTCTATAATCACGTCTCTATGAACGGTCTTTATGAAATCGTCACTATGAACACGTCTCTATGAACTCGTCTCTATGAACAAGTCTCTATGAACACGTGTCTATGAACACATCTCTATGAACACGTCTCTATGAACAAGTCTATATGAACACGTCTCTATGAACACGTCTATAAAATCGTCTCTATGAACACGTCTCTATTATCACATCTCTGTGAACACGACTCTATTGTCACGTCTCTATGAACAGGTCTCTATGAAATCGTCACTATGAACACGTCTCTATGAACACGTCTCTATTATCACGTCTCTATGAACACGTCTCTATGAACACGTCTCTATAATCACGTCTCTATGAACACGTCTCTATGAACACGTCTCTATGAACTCGTCTCTATGAACAAGTCTCTATGAACACGTGTCTATGAACACATCTCTATGAACACGTCTCTATGAACAAGTCTATATGAACACGTCTCTATGAACACGTCTATAAAATCGTCTCTATGAACACGTCTCTATTATCACATCTCTGTGAACACGACTCTATTGTCACGTCTCTATGAACAGGTCTCTATGAAATCGTCACTATGAACACGTCTCTATGAACACGTCTCTATTATCACGTCTCTATGAACACGTCTCTATGAACACGTCTCTATAATCACGTCTCTATGAACACGTCTCTATAATCACGTCTCTATGAACGGTCTTTATGAAATCGTCACTATGAACACGTCTCTATGAACTCATCTCTATGAACAAGTCTCTATGAACACGTCTCTATGAACACATCTCTATGAACACGTCTCTATGAACAAGTCTCTATGAATACGTCTCTATGAACACGTCTATAAAATCGTCTCTATGAACACGTCTCTATGAACACGTCTATAAAATCGTCTCTATGAACACGTCTCTATGCACACGTCTCTATTGTCACGTCTCTATGAACACGTCTCTATTATCACGTCTCTATGAACAGGTCTCTATGAAATCGTCACTATGAACACGTCTCTATTATCACGTCTCTATGAACACGTCTCTATGAACACGTCTCTATGAACACGTCTCTATTGTCACGTCTCTATGAACACGTCTCTATTAACACGTCTATAAAATCGTCTCTATGAACACGTCTCTATGAAATCGTCACTATGAACAGGTCTCTATGAAATCGTAACTATGAACACGTCTTTATGAACAGGTCTCTATAAACTCGTCTCTATGAACAAGTCTCTATGAACACGTCTCTATGAACACGTCTCTATGAACACTTCTCTATTATCACGTCTCTATGAACACGTCTCAATGAACACGTCTCTTTCATCACGTCTCCATGAACACGTCTCTATGAACAGGTCTCTATGAAATCGTCACTATGAACACGTCTCAATGAAATCGTCTCCATGGACACGTCTCTATGAACACGTCTCTATGAACTCGTCTATATGAACACGTCTCTATTATCACGTCTCTATGAACACGTCTCTATAAAGACGTCTCTATTATCACGTCTCTATGAACACGTCTCTATGAAATCGTCACTATGAACACGTCTCTATGAAATCGTCACTATGAACACGTCTCTATGAACACGTCTCTATGAACTCGTCTCTATGAACAAGTCTCTATTAACAAGTCTCTATGAACACGTCTCCATGAACACGTCTCTATGAACATGTCTCTATAATCACGTCTCTATGAACGGTCTTTATGAAATCGTCACTATGAACACGTCTCTATGAACTCGTCTCTATGAACAAGTCTCTATGAACACGTGTCTATGAACACATCTCTATGAACACGTCTCTATGAACAAGTCTATATGAACACGTCTCTATGAACACGTCTATAAAATCGTCTCTATGAACACGTCTCTATTATCACATCTCTGTGAACACGACTCTATTGTCACGTCTCTATGAACAGGTCTCTATGAAATCGTCACTATGAACACGTCTCTATGAACACGTCTCTATTATCACGTCTCTATGAACACGTCTCTATGAACACGTCTCTATAATCACGTCTCTATGAACGGTCTTTATGAAATCGTCACTATGAACACGTCTCTATGAACTCATCTCTATGAACAAGTCTCTATGAACACGTCTCTATGAACACATCTCTATGAACACGTCTCTATGAACAAGTCTCTATGAATACGTCTCTATGAACACGTCTATAAAATCGTCTCTATGAACACGTCTCTATGAACACGTCTATAAAATCGTCTCTATGAACACGTCTCTGTTATCACGTCTCTATGAACACGTCTCTATTATCACGTCTCTTTAACAGGTCTCTATGAATGAGTCTCTATAAACACGTCTCTATGAACACGTCTCTATGAACACGTCTCTATTGTCACGTCTCTATGAACACGTCTCTATGAACACGTCTCTATTATCACGTCTCTATGAACGGTCTCTATGAAATCGTCACTATGAACACGTCTCTATGAACTCGTCTCTATGAACAAGTCTCTATGAACACGTCTCTATGAACACATCTCTATGAACACGTCTCTATGAACAAGTCTCTATGAACACGTCTCTATGAACATGTCTATAAAATCGTCTCTATGAACACGTCTCTATTATCACGTCTCTGTGAACACGACTCTATTGTCACGTCTCTATGAACACGTCTCTATTATCACGTCTCTATGAACAGGTCTCTATGAACGAGTCTCTATGAACACGTCTCTGTAATCACATCTCTATGAACACGTCTCTATGAACACGTCTCTGTTATCACGTCTCTATGAACACGTCTCTGTTATCACGTCTCTATGAACACATCTCTATGAACACGTCTCTATGAACAAGTCTCTATGAACACGTCTCTATGAACACGTCTATAAAATCGTCTCTATGAACACGTCTCTATGAACACGTCTATAAAATCGTCTCTATGAACACGTCTCTATTATCACGTCTCTGTGAACACGACTCTATTGTCACGTCTCTATGAACATGTCTCTATTATCACGTCTCTATGAACAGGTCTCTATGAACGAGTCTCTATGAACACGTCTCTGTTATCACGTCTCTATGAACACGTCTCTATTATCACGTCTCTATGAACACGTCTCTATTATCACGTCTCTTGAACAGGTCTCTATGAACGAGTCTCTATAAACACGTCTCTATGAACACGTCTCTATGAACACGTCTCTATGAACACGTCTCTATTATCACGTCTCTATGAACGGTCTCTATGAAATCGTCACTATGAACACGTCTCTATGAACTCGTCTCTATGAACAAGTCTCTATGAACACGTCTCTATGAACACATGTCTATGAACACGTCTCTATGAACAAGTCTCTATGAACACGTCTCTATGAACACGTCTATAAAATCGTCTCTATGAACACGTCTCTATTATCACGTCTCTGTGAACACGACTCTATTGTCACGTCTCTATGAACACGTCTCTATTATCACGTCTCTATGAACAGGTCTCTATGAACGAGTCTCTATGAACACGTCTCTGTTATCACGTCTCTATGAACACGTCTCTATTGTCACGTCTCTATGAACACGTCTCTATTATCACGTTTCTATGAACACGTCTCTATGAACACGTCTATAAAATCGTCTCTATGAACACGTCTCTGTTATCACGTCTCTATGAACACGTCTCTATTGTCACGTCTCTATGAACACGTCTCTATTATCACGTCTCAATGAATATGTCTCTATTATCACGTCTCTATGAACAGGTCTCTATGAACAGGTCTCTATGAATGAGTCTCTATGAACACGTCTCTATGAACACGTCTCTATGAACACGTCTATAAAATTGTCTCTATGAACACGTCTCTATGAACACGTCTCTATGAACACGTCTCTATAATCACGTCTCTATGAACGGTCTTTATGAAATCGTCACTATGAACACGTCTCAATGAACACGTCTCTATAATCACGTCTCTATGAACGGTCTTTATGAAATCGTCACTATGAACACGTCTATAAAATTGTCTCTGTGAACACGTCTCTATTATCACGTCCCTCTGAACACGTCTCTATGAACACGTCTCTATGAACACGTCTATAAAATTGTCTCTATGAACACGTCTCTATGAACACGTCTCTATTATCACGTCTCTATGAACACGTCTCTATGAACACGTCTCTATTATCACGTCTCTATGAATACGTCTCTATGAAATCGTCACTATGAACCTGTCTCTATGAAATCATCTCTATGGACACGTCTTTATGAACACGTCTCTATGAACTCGTCTCTATGAACGAGTCTCTATGAACACGGCTCTATTGTCACGTCTCTATGAACACGTCTCTATGAACACGTCTCTATGAAGTCGTCACTATGAACACGTCTCTATGAACACGTCTATATGAACTCGTCTCTATGAACTCGTCTCTATGAGCACGTCTCTATGAATTTGTCTCTATGAACACGGCTCTACTATCACGTCTCTATGCACACGTCTCTATTGTCACGTCTCTATGATCACGTCTCTATAATCACGTCTCTATGAACAGGTCTCTATGAAATCGTCACTATGAACACGTCTCTATGAACTCGTCTCTATGAACAAGTCTCTATGAACACGTCTCTATGAACACGTCTCTATGAACACGTCTATTAAATCGTCTCTATTAACACGTCTCTATGAACACGTCTATAAAATCGTCTCTATGAACACGTCTCTGTTATCACGTCTCTATGAACACGTCTCTATTGTCACGTCTCTATGAACACGTCTCTATTATCACGTTTCTATGAACACGTCTCTATGAACACGTCTATAAAATCGTCTCTATGAACACGTCTCTGTTATCACGTCTCTATGAACACGTCTCTATTGTCACGTTTCTATGAACACGTCTCTATTATCACGTCTCACTGAACATGTCTCTATTATCACGTCTCTATGAACAGGTCTCTACGAACGAGTCTCTATGAACACGTCTCTATGAACACGTCTCTAGGAACACGTCTATAAAATTGTCTCTATGAACACGTCTCTATGAACACGTCTCTATTATCACGTCTCTATGAACACGTCTCTATGAACACGTCTCTATTATCACGTCTCTATGAATACGGCTCTATGAAATCGTCACTATGAACCCGTCTCTATGAAATCATCTCTATGGACACGTCTTTATGAACACGTCTCTATGAACTCGTCTCTATGAACGAGTCTCTATGAACACGGCTCTATTGTCACGTCTCTATGAACACGTCTCTATGAACACGTCTCTATGAAGTCGTCACTATGAACACGTCTCTATGAACACGTCTATATGAACTCGTCTCTATGAACTCGTCTCTATGAACACGTCTCTATGAATTTGTCTCTATGAACACGGCTCTATTATCACGTCTCTATGCACACGTCTCTATTGTCACGTCTCTATGAACACGTCTCTATAATCACGTCTCTATGAACAGGTCTCTATGAACAGGTCTCTATGAAATCGTTACTATGAACACGTCTCTATGAACTCGTCTCTATGAACAAGTCTCTATGAACACGTCTCTATGAACACGTCTCTATGAACACGTCTATTAAATCGTCTCTATGAGCACGTCTCTATTATCACGTCTCTATGAACATGTCTCTATGAAAACGTCTCTATGAACACGTCTCTATGAACACATCTCCATGAACACGTCTCTATGAACACGTCTCTATGAACACGTCTATAAAATCGTCTCTATGGACACGTCTCTGTTATCACGTCTCTATGAACACGTCTCTATGGTCACGTCTCTAAAACACGTCTATATTATCACGTCTCTATGAACACGTCTCTATTATCACGTCTCTATGAACACATCTCTATGAACACGTCTCTATGAACACGTCTCTATGAACACGTCTCTATTGACACTTTTTTATGAACACGTCTCTATGAACACGTCTCTATTATCACGTCTCTATGAACGGTCCCTATGAAATCGTCACTATGAACACGTCTCTATGAACTCGTCTCTATGAACAAGTCTCTATGAACACGTCTCTATGAACACATCTCTATGAACACGTCTCTATGAACAAGTCTCTATGAACAAGTCTCTATGAACACGTCTCTATGAACACGTCTATAAAATCGTCTCTATGAACACGTCTCTATTATCACGTCTCTGTGAACACGACTCTATTGTCACGTCTCTATGAACAGGTCTCTATGAAATCGTCACGATGAACACGTCTCTATGAACACGTCTATTAAATCGTCTCTATGAGCACGTCTCTATGAACACGTCTCTATGAACACGTCTATTAAATCGTCACTATGAACACGTCTCTATGAACTCGTGTCTATGAACAAGTCTCTATGAACACGTCTCTATGAACATATCTCTATGAACACGTCTCTATGAACAAGTCTCTATGAACACGTCTCTATGAACACGTCTATAAAATCGTCTCTATGAACACGTCTCTATGAACACATCTCTATGAACACGTCTCTATTGTCACGTCTCTATGAACACGTCTATAAAATCGTCTCTATGAACACGTCTCTGTTATCACGTCTCTATGAACACGTCTCTATGAACACGTCTATATGAAGTCGTCACTATGAACTCGTCTCTATGAACTCGTCTCTATGAACACGTCTCTATGAATTCGTCTCTATGAACACGGCTCTATTAGCACGTCTCTATGCACACGTCTCTATTGTCACGTCTCTATGAACACGTCTCTATGCACACGTCTCTATTGTCACGTCTCTATGAACACGTCTCTATTATCACGTCTCTATGAACAGGTCTCTATGAAATCGTCACTATGAACACGTCTCTATTATCACGTCTCTATGAACAGGTCTCTATGACCGAGTCTCTATGAACACGTCTCTATGAACACGTCTCTATTGTCACGTCTCTATGAACACGTCTCTATTAACACGTCTATAAAATCGTCTCTATGAACACGTCTCTATGAAATCGTCACTATGAACAGGTCTCTATGAAATCGTAACTATGAACACGTCTCTATGAACAGGTCTCTATAAACTCGTCTCTATGAACAAGTCTCTATGAACACGTCTCTATGAACACATCTCTATGAACACGTCTCTATAATCACGTCTCTATGAACGGTCTCTATGAACACGTCTCTATGAACACGTCTATTAAATCGTCTCTATGAGCACGTCTCTATTATCACGTCTCTATGAACATGTCTCTATGAAAACGTCTCTATGAACACGTCTCTATGAACACATCTCCATGAACACGTCTCTATGAACACGTCTCTATGAACACGTCTATAAAATCGTCTCTATGGACACGTCTCTGTTATCACGTCTCTATGAACACGTCTCTATGGTCACGTCTCTAAAACACGTCTATATTATCACGTCTCTATGAACACGTCTCTATTATCACGTCTCTATGAACACATCTCTATGAACACGTCTCTATGAACACGTCTCTATGAACACGTCTCTATTGACACTTTTTTATGAACACGTCTCTATGAACACGTCTCTATTATCACGTCTCTATGAACGGTCCCTATGAAATCGTCACTATGAACACGTCTCTATGAACTCGTCTCTATGAACAAGTCTCTATGAACACGTCTCTATGAACACATCTCTATGAACACGTCTCTATGAACAAGTCTCTATGAACAAGTCTCTATGAACACGTCTCTATGAACACGTCTATAAAATCGTCTCTATGAACACGTCTCTATTATCACGTCTCTGTGAACACGACTCTATTGTCACATCTCTATGAACAGGTCTCTATGAAATCGTCACGATGAACACGTCTCTATGAACACGTCTATTAAATCGTCTCTATGAGCACGTCTCTATGAACACGTCTCTATGAACACGTCTCTATGAACACGTCTATTAAATCGTCACTATGAACACGTCTCTATGAACTCGTGTCTATGAACAAGTCTCTATGAACACGTCTCTATGAACATATCTCTATGAACACGTCTCTATGAACAAGTCTCTATGAACACGTCTCTATGAACACGTCTATAAAATCGTCTCTATGAACACGTCTCTATGAACACATCTCTATGAACACGTCTCTATTGTCACGTCTCTATGAACACGTCTATAAAATCGTCTCTATGAACACGTCTCTGTTATCACGTCTCTATGAACACGTCTCTATGAACACGTCTATATGAAGTCGTCACTATGAACTCGTCTCTATGAACTCGTCTCTATGAACACGTCTCTATGAATTCGTCTCTATGAACACGGCTCTATTAGCACGTCTCAATGCACACGTCTCTATTGTCACGTCTCTATGAACACGTCTCTATGCACACGTCTCTATTGTCACGTCTCTATGAACACGTCTCTATTATCACGTCTCTATGAACAGGTCTCTATGAAATCGTCACTATGAACACGTCTCTATTATCACGTCTCTATGAACAGGTCTCTATGACCGAGTCTCTATGAACACGTCTCTATGAACACGTCTCTATTGTCACGTCTCTATGAACACGTCTCTATTAACACGTCTATAAAATCGTCTCTATGAACACGTCTCTATGAAATCGTCACTATGAACAGGTCTCTATGAAATCGTAACTATGAACACGTCTCTATGAACAGGTCTCTATAAACTCGTCTCTATGAACAAGTCTCTATGAACACGTCTCTATGAACACATCTCTATGAACACGTCTCTATAATCACGTCTCTATGAACGGTCTTTATGAAATCGTCACTATGAACACGTCTCTATGAACTCGTCTCTATGAACAAGTCTCTATGAACACGTCTCTATGAACATATCTCTATGAACACGTCTCTATTGTCACGTCTCTATGAACACGTCTATAAAATCGTCTCTATGAACACGTCTCTGTTATCACGTCTCTATGAACACGTCTCTATGAACACGTCTATATGAACTCGTCTCTATGAACTCGTCTCTATGAACACGTCTCTATGAATTCGTCTCTATGAACACGACTCTATTATCACGTCTCTATGCACACGTCTCTATTGTCACGTCTCTATGAAAACGTCTCTATTATCACGTCTCTATGAACAGGTCTCTATGACCGAGTCTCTATGAACACGTCTCTATGAACACGTCTCTATTGTCACGTCTCTATGAACACGTCTCTATTAACACGTCTATAAAATCGTCTCTATGAACACGTCTCTATGAAATCGTCACTATGAACAGGTCTCTATGAAATCGTAACTATGAACACGTCTCTATGAACAGGTCTCTATAAACTCGTCTCTATGAACAAGTCTCTATGAACACGTCTCTATGAACACATCTCTATGAACACGTCTCTATGAACAAGTCTCTAAGAACACGTCTCTATGAACACGTCTCTATGAACACGTCTATAAAATCGATCTCTATGAACGCTTCTCTATTATCACGTCTCTATGAACACGTCTCTATGAACACATCTCTATGAACACGTCTCTATGAACACGTCTCTATGAACACGTCTCTATGAACACGTCTATATGAAATCGTCACTATGAACACGTCTCTATGATCACGTCTCTATGAACTCGTCTCTATGAACAAGTCTCTATTAACACGTCTCTATGAACACATCTCTATGAACACGTCACTATGAACTCGTCTCTATGAACACGTCTCTATGAACTCGTCTCTATGAACACGTCACTATGAACTCGTCTCTATGAACACGTCTCTATGAACTCGTCTCTATGAACACATCATTTTGAACACGTCTCTATGAACACGTCTCTATGAACACGTCTCTATGAACACGTCTATTAAATCGTCTCTATGAGCACGTCTCTATTATCACGTCTCTATGAACATGTCTCTATGAAAACGTCTCTATGAACACGTCTCTATGAACACATCTCCATGAACACGTCTCTATGAGCAAGTCTCTATGAACATGTCTCTATGAACACGTCTATAAAATCGTCTCTATGAACACGTCTCTGTTATCACGTCTCTATGAACACGTCTCTATTGTCACGTCTCTATTATCACGTCTCTATGAACACGTCTCTATTATCACGTCTCTATGAACAGGTCTCTATGAACGAGTCTCTATGAACACGTCTCTATGAACACATCTCAATGAACACGTCTCTATTGTCACGTCTCTATGAACACGTCTCTATGAACACGTCTATAAAATCGTCTCTATGGACACGTCTCTGTTATCACGTCTCTATGAACACGTCTCTATTGTCACGTCTCTATGAACACGTCTCTATTATCACGTCTCTATGAACACGTCTCTATTATCACGTCTCTATGAACACGTCTCTATGAACACGTCTCTATGAACACATCTCTATGAACACGTCTCTATGAACACGTCTCTATGAACACGTCTCTATTGTCACTTTTTTATGAACACGTCTCTATGAACACGTCTCTATTATCACGTCTCTATGAACGGTCTCTATGAAATCGTCACTATGAACACGTCTCTATGAACTCGTCTCTATGAACAAGTCTCTATGAACACGTCTCTATGAACACATCTCTATGAACACGTCTCTATGAACAAGTCTCTATGAACACGTCTCTATGAACACGTCTATAAAATCGTCTCTATGAACACGTCTCTAATATCACGTCTCTGTGAACACGACTCTATTGTACGTCTCTATGAACAGGTCTCTATGAAATCGTCACTATGAACACGTCTCTATGAACGCGTCTCTATTATCACGTCTCTATGAACACGTCTCTATGAACACGTCTCTATAATCACGTCTCTATGAACGGTCTTTATGAAATCGTCTCTATGAACACATCTCTATGAACACGTCACTATGAACTCGTCTCTATGAACACGTCTCTATGAACTCGTCTCTATGAACACGTCACTATGAACTCGTCTCTATGAACACGTCTCTATGAACTCGTCTCTATGAACACATCATTTTGAACACGTCTCTATGAACACGTCTCTATGAACTCGTCTCTATGAACACATCATTTTGAACACGTCTCTATGAACACGTCTCTATGAACACGTCTCTATGAACACGTCTCTATGAACACGTCTATTAAATCGTCTCTATGAGCACGTCTCTATTATCACGTCTCTATGAACATGTCTCTATGAAAACGTCTCTATGAACACGTCTCTATGAACACATCTCCATGAACACGTCTCTATGAGCAAGTCTCTATGAACATGTCTCTATGAACACGTCTATAAAATCGTCTCTATGAACACGTCTCTGTTATCACGTCTCTATGAACACGTCTCTATTGTCACGTCTCTATTATCACGTCTCTATGAACACGTCTCTATTATCACGTCTCTATGAACAGGTCTCTATGAACGAGTCTCTATGAACACGTCTCTATGAACACATCTCAATGAACACGTCTCTATTGTCACGTCTCTATGAACACGTCTCTATGAACACGTCTATAAAATCGTCTCTATGGACACGTCTCTGTTATCACGTCTCTATGAACACGTCTCTATTGTCACGTCTCTATGAACACGTCTCTATTATCACGTCTCTATGAACACGTCTCTATTATCACGTCTCTATGAACACGTCTCTATGAACACGTCTCTATGAACACATCTCTATGAACACGTCTCTATGAACACGTCTCTATGAACACGTCTCTATTGTCACTTTTTTATGAACACGTCTCTATGAACACGTCTCTATTATCACGTCTCTATGAACGGTCTCTATGAAATCGTCACTATGAACACGTCTCTATGAACTCGTCTCTATGAACAAGTCTCTATGAACACGTCTCTATGAACACATCTCTATGAACACGTCTCTATGAACAAGTCTCTATGAACACGTCTCTATGAACACGTCTATAAAATCGTCTCTATGAACACGTCTCTAATATCACGTCTCTGTGAACACGACTCTATTGTACGTCTCTATGAACAGGTCTCTATGAAATCGTCACTATGAACACGTCTCTATGAACACGTCTCTATTATCACGTCTCTATGAACACGTCTCTATGAACACGTCTCTATAATCACGTCTCTATGAACGGTCTTTATGAAATCGTCACTATGAACACGTCTCTATGAACTCGTCTCTATGAACAAGTCTCTATGAACACGTCTCTATGAACACATCTCTATGAACACGTCTCTATGAACAAGTCTCTATGAACACGTCTCTATGAACACGTCTATAAAATCGTCTCTATGAACACGTCTCTATGAACACATCTCTATGAACACGTCTCTATTGTCACGTCTCTATGAACACGTCTATAAAATCGTCTCTAAGAACACGTCTCTGTTATCACGTCTCTATGAACACGTCACTATGAACACGTCTATATGAAGTCGTCACTATGAACACGTCTCTATGAACACGTCTATATGAACTCGTCTCTATGAACTCGTCTCTATGAACACGTCTCTATGAATTCGTCTCTATGAACACGGCTCTATTATCACGTCTCTATGCACACGTCTCTATTGTCACGTCTCTATGAACACGTCTCTATGCACACGTCTCTATTGTCACGTCTCTATGAACACGTCTCTATTATCACGTCTCTATGAACAGGTCTCTATGAAATCGTCACTATGAACACGTCTCTATTATCACGTCTCTATGAACAGGTCTCTATGACCGAGTCTCTATGAACACGTCTCTATGAACACGTCTCTATTATCACGTCTCTATGAACACGTCTCTATTATCACGTCTCTATGAACAGGTCTCTATGAACGAGTCTCTATGAACACGTCTCTATGAACACATCTCAATGAACACGTCTCTATTGTCACGTCTCTATGAACACGTCTCTATGAACACGTCTATAAAATCGTCTCTATGGACACGTCTCTGTTATCACGTCTCTATGAACACGTCTCTATTGTCACGTCTCTATGAACACGTCTCTATTATCACGTCTCTATGAACACGTCTCTATTATCACGTCTCTATGAACACGTCTCTATGAACACGTCTCTATGAACACATCTCTATGAACACGTCTCTATGAACACGTCTCTATGAACACGTCTCTATTGTCACTTTTTTATGAACACGTCTCTATGAACACGTCTCTATTATCACGTCTCTATGAACGGTCTCTATGAAATCGTCACTATGAACACGTCTCTATGAACTCGTCTCTATGAACAAGTCTCTATGAACACGTCTCTATGAACACATCTCTATGAACACGTCTCTATGAACAAGTCTCTATGAACACGTCTCTATGAACACGTCTATAAAATCGTCTCTATGAACACGTCTCTAATATCACGTCTCTGTGAACACGACTCTATTGTACGTCTCTATGAACAGGTCTCTATGAAATCGTCACTATGAACACGTCTCTATGAACACGTCTCTATTATCACGTCTCTATGAACACGTCTCTATGAACACGTCTCTATAATCACGTCTCTATGAACGGTCTTTATGAAATCGTCACTATGAACACGTCTCTATGAACTCGTCTCTATGAACAAGTCTCTATGAACACGTCTCTATGAACACACCTCTATGAACACGTCTCTATGAACAAGTCTCTATGAACACGTCTCTATGAACACGTCTATAAAATCGTCTCTATGAACACGTCTCTAATATCACGTCTCTGTGAACACGACTCTATTGTCACGTCTCTATGAACAGGTCTCTATGAAATCGTCACTATGAACACGTCTCTATGAACACGTCTCTATTATCACGTCTCTATGAACACGTCTCTATGAACACGTCTCTATAATCACGTCTCTATGAACGGTCTTTATGAAATCGTCACTATGAACACGTCTCTATGAACTCGTCTCTATGAACAAGTCTCTATGAACACGTCTCTATGAACACATCTCTATGAACACGTCTCTATGAACAAGTCTCTATGAACACGTCTCTATGAACACGTCTATAAAATCGTCTCTATGAACACGTCTCTATGAACACATCTCTATGAACACGTCTCTATTGTCACGTCTCTATGAACACGTCTATAAAATCGTCTCTAAGAACACGTCTCTGTTATCACGTCTCTATGAACACGTCTCTATGAACACGTCTATATGAAGTCGTCACTATGAACACGTCTCTATGAACACGTCTATATGAACTCGTCTCTATGAACACGTCTCTATGAATTCGTCTCTATGAACACGGCTCTATTATCACGTCTCTATGCACACGTCTCTATTGTCACGTCTCTATGAACACGTCTCTATGCACACGTCTCTATTGTCACGTCTCTATGAACACGTCTCTATTATCACGTCTCTATGAACAGGTCTCTATGAAATCGTCACTATGAACACGTCTCTATTATCACGTCTCTATGAACAGGTCTCTATGACCGAGTCTCTATGAACACGTCTCTATGAACACGTCTCTATTGTCACGTCTCTATGAACACGTCTCTATTAACACGTCTATAAAATCGTCTCTATGAACACGTCTCTATGAAATCGTCACTATGAACAGGTCTCTATGAAATCGTAACTATGAACACGTCTCTATGAACAGGTCTCTATAAACTCGTCTCTATGAACAAGTCTCTATGAACACGTCTCTAAGAACACATCTCTATGAACACGTCTCTATGAACAAGTCTCTAAGAACACGTCTCTATGAACACGTCTCTATGAACACGTCTATAAAATCGATCTCTATGAACGCTTCTCTATTATCACGTCTCTATGAACACATCTCTATGAACACATCTCTATGAACACGTCTCTATGAACACATCTCTATTATCACGTCTCTATGAACACGTCTATATGAAATCGTCACTATGAACACGTCTCTATGATCACGTCTCTATGAACTCGTCTCTATGAACACGTCTCTATTGTCACGTCTCTATGAACACGTCTCTATTATCACGTCTCAATGAACATGTCTCTATTATCACGTCTCTATGAACAGGTCTCTATGAACGAGTCTCTATGAACACGTCTCTATGAACACGTCTCTATGAACACGTCTATAAAATCGTCTCTATGAACACGTCTCTATGAACACGTCTCTATGAACACGTCTCTATAATCACGTCTCTATGAACGGTCTCTATGAAATCGTCACTATGAACACGTCTCTATGAACTCGTCTCTATGAACAAGTCTCTATGAACACGTGTCTATGAACACATCTCTATGAACACGTTTCTATGAACAAGTCTCTATGAACACGTCTCTATGAACACGTCTATAAAATCGTCTCTATGAACACGTCTCTATTATCACGTCTCTGTGAACATTACTCTATTGTCACGTCTCTATGAACAGGTCTCTATGAAATCGTCACTATGAACACGTCTCTATGAACGGTCTCTATTATCACGTCTCTATGAACACGTCTCTATGAACACGTCTCTATAATCACGTCTCTATGAACAGGTCTCTATGAAATCGTCCCTATGAACACGTCTCTATGAACACGTCTCTATAATCACGTCTCTATGAACAGGTCTCTATGAAATCGTCACTATGAACACGTCTCTATGAACACGTCTCTATTATCACGTCTCTATGAACACGTCTCTATGACCACGTCTCTATAATCACGTCTCTATGAACAGGTCTCTATGAAATCGTCACTATGAACACGTCTCTATGAACACGTCTCTATTATCACGTCTCTATAAACAAGTCTCTATTAACAAGTCTCTATGAACACGTCTCCATGAACACGTCTCCAGGAACACGTCTCTATGAACAAGTCTCTATGAACACGTCTCTATGAACACGTCTATAAAATTGTCTCTATGAACACGTCTCTATGAACACATCTCTATGAACACGTCTCTATTGTCACGTCTCTATGAACACGTCTATAAAATCGTCTCTATGAACACGTCTCTGTTATCACGTCTCTATGAACACGTCTCTATGAACACGTCTATATGAAGTCGTCACTATGAACACGTCTCTATGAACACGTCTATATGAACTCGTCTCTATGAACTCGTCTCTATGAACACGTCTCTATGAATTCGTCTCTATGAACACGGCTCTATTATCACGTCTCTATGCACACGTCTCTATTGTCACGTCTCTATGAACACGTCTCTATGCACACGTCTCTATTGTCACGTCTCTATGAACACGTCTCTATTATCACGTCTCTATGAACAGGTCTCTATGAAATCGTCACTATGAACACGTCTCTATTATCACGTCTCTATGAACAGGTCTCTATGACCGAGTCTCTATGAACACGTCTCTATGAACACGTCTCTATTGTCACGTCTCTATGAACACGTCTCTATTAACACGTCTATAAAATCGTCTCTATGAACACGTCTCTATGAAATCGTCACTATGAACAGGTCTCTATGAAATCGTAACTATGAACAAGTCTCTATGAACACGTCTCTATGAACACATCTCTATGAACACGTCTCTATAATCACGTCTCTATGAACGGTCTTTATGAAATCGTCACTATGAACGCGTCTCTATGAACAAGTCTCTATGAACACGTCTCTATGAACACGTCTATAAAATCGTCTCTATGAACACGTCTCTATGAACACATCTCGATGAACACGTCTCTATTGTCAGGTCTCTATGAACACGTCTATAAAATCGTCTCTATGAACACGTCTCTGTTATCACGTCTCTATGAACACGTCTCTATGAACACGTCTATATGAAGTCGTCACTATGAACACGTCTCTATGAATACGTCTATATGAACTCGTCTCTATGAACTCGTCTCTATGAACACGTCTCTATGAATTCGTCTCTATGAACACGACTCTATTATCACGTCTCTATGCACACGTCTCTATTGTCACGTCTCTATGAACACGTCTCTATGCACACGTCTCTATTGTCACGTCTCTATGAACACGTCTCTATTATCACGTCTCTATGAACAGGTCTCTATGACCGAGTCTCTATGAACACGTCTCTATGAACACGTCTCTATTGTCACGTCTCTATGAACACGTCTCTATTAACACGTCTATAAAATCGTCTCTATGAACACGTCTCTATGAAATCGTCACTATGAACAGGTCTCTATGAAATCGTAACTATGAACACGTCTCTATGAACAGGTCTCTATAAACTCGTCTCTATGAACAAGTCTCTATGAACACGTCTCTATGAACACATCTCTATGAACACGTCTCTATGAACAAGTCTCTAAGAACACGTCTCTATGAACACGTCTCTATGAACACGTCTATAAAATCGATCTCTATGAACGCTTCTCTATTATCACGTCTCTATGAACACGTCTCTATGAACACATCTCTATGAACACGTCTCTATGAACACATCTCTATTATCACGTCTCTATGAACACGTCTATATGAAATCGTCACTATGAACACGTCTCTATGATCACGTCTCTATGAACTCGTCTCTATGAACAAGTCTCTATTAACACGTCTCTATGAACACATCTCTATGAACACGTCACTATGAACTCGTCTCTATGAACACGTCTCTATGAACTCGTCTCTATGAACACGTCACTATGAACTCGTCTCTATGAACACGTCTCTATGAACTCGTCTCTATGAACACGTCATTTTGAACACGTCTCTATGAACACGTCTCTATGAACTCGTCTCTATGAACACATCATTTTGAACACGTCTCTATGAACACGTCTCTATGAACACGTCTCTATGAACACGTCTATTAAATCGTCTCTATGAGCACGTCTCTATTATCACGTCTCTATGAACATGTCTCTATGAAAACGTCTCTATGAACACGTCTCTATGAACACATCTCCATGAACACGTCTCTATGAGCAAGTCTCTATGAACACGTCTCTATGAACACGTCTATAAAATCGTCTCTATGAACACGTCTCTGTTATCACGTCTCTATGAACACGTCTCTATTGTCATGTCTCTATTATCACGTCTCTATGAACACGTCTCTATTATCACGTCTCTATGAACAGGTCTCTATGAACGAGTCTCTATGAACACGTCTCTATGAACACATCTCAATGAACACGTCTCTATTGTCACGTCTCTATGAACACGTCTCTATGAACACGTCTATAAAATCGTCTCTATGGACACGTCTCTGTTATCACGTCTCTATGAACACGTCTCTATTGTCACGTCTCTATGAACACGTCTCTATTATCACGTCTCTATGAACACATCTCTATTATCACGTCTCTATGAACACGTCTCTATGAACACGTCTCTATGAACACATCTCTATGAACACGTCTCTATGAACACGTCTCTATGAACACGTCTCTATTGTCACTTTTTTATGAACACGTCTCTATGAACACGTCTCTATTATCACGTCTCTATGAACGGTCTCTATGAAATCGTCACTATGAACACGTCTCTATGAACTCGTCTCTATGAACAAGTCTCTATGAACACGTCTCTATGAACACATCTCTATGAACACGTCTCTATGAACAAGTCTCTATGAACACGTCTCTATGGACACGTCTATAAAATCGTCTCTATGAACACGTCTCTATTATCACGTCTCTGTGAACACGACTCTATTGTCACGTCTCTATGAACAGGTCTCTATGAAATCGTCACTATGAACACGTCTCTATGAACACGTCTCTATTATCACGTCTCTATGAACACGTCTCTATGAACACGTCTCTATAATCACGTCTCTATGAACACGTCTCTATGAACACGTCTCTATAATCACGTCTCTATGAACGGTCTTTATGAAATCGTCACTATGAACACGTCTCTATGAACTCGTCTCTATGAACAAGTCTCTATGAACACGTCTCTATGAACACATCTCTATGAACAAGTCTCTATGAACAAGTCTCTATGAACACGTCTCTATGAACACGTCTATAAAATCGTCTCTATGAACACGTCTCTATGAACACATCTCTATGAACACGTCTCTATTGTCACGTCTCTATGAACACGTCTATAAAATCGTCTCTATGAACACGTCTCTGTTATCACGTCTCTATGAACACGTCTCTATGAACACGTCTATATGAAGTCGTCACTATGAACACGTCTCTATGAACACGTCTATATGAACTCGTCTCTATGAACTCGTCTCTATGAACACGTCTCTATGAATTCGTCTCTATGAACACAGCTCTATTATCACGTCTCTATGCACACGTCTCTATTGTCACGTCTCTATGAACACGTCTCTATGCACACGTCTCTATTGTCACGTCTCTATGAACACGTCTCTATTATCACGTCTCTATGAACAGGTCTCTATGAAATCGTCACTATGAACACGTCTCTATTATCACGTCTCTATGAACAGGTCTCTATGACCGAGTCTCTATGAACACGTCTCTATGAACACGTCTCTATTGTCACGTCTCTATGAACACGTCTCTATTAACACGTCTATAAAATCGTCTCTATGAACACGTCTCTATGAAATCGTCACTATGAACAGGTCTCTATGAAATCGTAACTATGAACACGTCTCTATGAACAGGTCTCTATAAACTCGTCTCTATGAAC
This sequence comes from Blennius ocellaris, assembly GCF_963422515.1. Classification (NCBI taxonomy): domain Eukaryota; kingdom Metazoa; phylum Chordata; class Actinopteri; order Blenniiformes; family Blenniidae; genus Blennius; species Blennius ocellaris. The sequence goes on along the minus strand of NW_027662245.1, from coordinate 15,418 downwards.
AAGTCTCTATGAACATGTCTCTATGAACACATCTCTATGAACACGTCTCTATGATCAAGTCTCTAAGAACACGTCTCTATGAACACGTCTCTATGAACACGTCTATAAAATCGATCTCTATGAACGCTTCTCTATTATCACGTCTCTATGAACACGTCTCTATGAACACATCTCTATGAACACGTCTCTATGAACACATCTCTATTATCACGTCTCTATGAACACGTCTATATGAAATCGTCACTATGAACACGTCTCTATGATCACGTCTCTATGAACTCGTCTCTATGAACACGTCTCTATTGTCACGTCTCTATGAACACGTCTCTATTATCACGTCTCAATGAACATGTCTCTATTATCACGTCTCTATGAACAGGTCTCTATGAACGAGTCTCTATGAACACGTCTCTATGAACACGTCTCTATGAACACGTCTATAAAATCGTCTCTATGAACACGTCTCTATGAACACGTCTCTATGAACACGTCTCTATAATCACGTCTCTATGAACGGTCTCTATGAAATCGTCACTATGAACACGTCTCTATGAACTCGTCTCTATGAACAAGTCTCTATGAACACGTGTCTATGAACACATCTCTATGAACACGTCTCTATGAACAAGTCTCTATGAACACGTCTCTATTGTCACGTCTCTATGAACACGTCTCTATTATCACGTCTCAATGAACATGTCTCTATTATCACGTCTCTATGAGCAGGTCTCTATGAACGAGTCTCTATGAACACGTCTCTATGAACACGTCTCTATGAACACGTCTATAAAATCGTCTCTATGAACACGTCTCTATGAACACGTCTCTATGAACACGTCTCTATGAACACGTCTCTATAATCACGTCTCTATGAACGGTCTCTATGAAATCGTCACTATGAACACGTCTCTATGAACTCGTCTCTATGAACAAGTCTCTATGAACACGTGTCTATGAACACATCTCTATGAACACGTCTCTATGAACAAGTCTCTATGAACACGCCTCTATGAACACGTCTATAAAATCGTCTCTATGAACACGTCTCTATTATCACGTCTCTGTGAACATTACTCTATTGTCACGTCTCTATGAACAGGTCTCTATGAAATCGTCACTATGAACACGTCTCTATGAACACGTCTCTATTATCACGTCTCTATGAACACGTCTCTATGAACACGTCTCTATAATCACGTCTCTATGAACAGGTCTCTATGAAATCATCACTATGAACACGTCTCTATGAACACGTCTCTATTATCACGTCTCTATAAACAAGTCTCTATTAACAAGTCTCTATGAACACGTCTCCATGAACACGTCTCCAGGAACACGTCTCTATGAACCCATCTATAAAATCGTCTCAATGAACACGTCTCTATTATCACGTCTCTATGAACACGTCTCTATTATCACGTCTCTATGAACACGTCTCTATGAACACGTCTATAAAATCGTCTCTATGAACACGTCTCTATTATCACGTCTCTGTGAACACGACTCTATTGTCACGTCTCTATGAACAGGTCTCTATGAAATCGTCACTATGAACACGTCTCTATGAACACGTCTCTATTGTCACGTCTCTATGAACGGTCTTTATGAAATCGTCACTATGAACACGTCTCTATGAACTCGTCTCTATGAACAAGTCTCTATGAACACGTCTCTATGAACACATCTCTATGAACACGTCTCTATGAACAAGTCTCTATGAACACGTCTATAAAATCGTCTCTATGAACTCGTCTCTATGAACTCGTCTCTATGAACACGTCTCTATGAACACGTCTCTATGAATTCGTCTCTATGAACACGGCTCTATTATCACGTCTCTATGCACACGTCTCTACTGTCACGTCTCTATGAACACGTCTCTATGCACACGTCTCTATTGTCACGTCTCTATGAACACGTCTCTATTATCACGTCTCTATGAACAGGTCTCTATGAAATCGTCACTATGAACACGTCTCTATTATCACGTCTCTATGAACAGGTCTCTATGAACGAGTCTCTATGAACACGTCTCTATGAACACATCTCTATTGTCATGTCTCTATGAACACGTCTCTATTAACACGTCTATAAAATCGTCTCTATGAACACGTCTCTATGAAATCGTCACTATGAACAGGTCTCTATGAAATCGTAACTATGAACACGTCTCTATGAACAGGTCTCTATAAACTCGTCTCTATGAACAAGTCTCTATGAACACGTCTCTATGAACACATCTCTATGAACACGTCTCTATGAACACATCTATAAAATCGATCTCTATGAACACTTCTCTATTATCACGTCTCTATGAACACGTCTCTATGAACACATCTCTATGAACACGTCTCTATGAACACATCTCTATTATCACGTCTCTATGAACACGTCTATATGAAATCGTCACTATGAACACGTCTCTATGATCACGTCTCTATGAACTCGTCTCTATGAACAAGTCTCTATTAACACGTCTCTATGAACACATCTCTATGAACACGTCACTATGAACTCGTCTCTATGAACTCGTCTCTATGAACACGTCTCTATGAACATGTCTCTATGAACACGTCACTATGAACTCGTCTCTATGAACACGTCTCTATGAACTCGTCTCTATGAACACGTCACTATGAACTCGTCTCTATGAACACGTCTCTATGAACTCGTCTCTATGAACACATCATTTTGAACACGTCTCTATGAACACGTCTCTATGAACTCGTCTCTATGAACACATCATTTTGAACACGTCTCTATGAACACATCTCTATGAACTCGTCTCTATGAACACGTCTCTATTGTCACGTCTCTATGAACACGTCTCTATTATCACGTCTCAATGAACATGTCTCTATTATCACGTCTCTATGAACAGGTCTCTATGAACGAGTCTCTATGAACACGTCTCTATGAACACGTCTCTATGAACACATCTATAAAATCGTCTCTATGAACACGTCTCTATAATCACGTCTCTATGAACGGTCTTTATGAAATCGTCACTATGAACACGTCTCTATGAACTCGTCTCAATGAACAAGTCTCTATGAACACGTGTCTATTAACACATCTCTATGAACACGTCTCTATGAACAAGTCTCTATGAACACGTCTCTATGAACACGTCTATAAAATCGTCTCTATGAACACGTCTCTATTATCACGTCTCTGTGAACACGACTCTATTGTCACGTCTCTATGAACAGGTCTCTATGAAATCGTCACTATGAACACGTCTCTATGAACACGTCTCTATTATCACATCTCTATGAACACGTCTCTATGAACACGTCTCTATAATCACGTCTCTATGAACAGGTCTCTATGAAATCGTCACTATGAACACGTCTCTATGAACACGTCTCTATTATCACGTCTCTATGAACAAGTCTCTATTAACAAGTCTCTATGAACACGTCTCCATGAACACGTCTCCAGGAACACGTCTCTATGAACCCATCTATAAAATCGTCTCAATGAACACGTCTCTATTATCACGTTTCTATGAACACGTCTCTATTATCACGTCTCTATGAACACGTCTCTATGAACAAGTCTCTATGAACACGTCTTTATGAACACATCTCTATGAACACGTCTCTATGAACACATCTCTATTATCACGTCTCTATGAACACGTCTATATGAAATCGTCACTATGAACACGTCTCTATGATCACGTCTCTATGAACTCGTCTCTATGAACAAGTCTCTATTAACACGTCTCTATGAACACATCTCTATGAACACGTCACTATGAACTCGTCTCTATGAACTCGTCTCTATGAACACGTCTCTATGAACACGTCTCTATTAACACGTCTATAAAATCGTCTCTATGAACACGTCTCTATGAACACGTCTCTATGAACACATCTCTATTATCACGTCTCTATGAACACGTCTATATGAAATCGTCACTATGAACACGTCTCTATGATCACGTCTCTATGAACTCGTCTCTATGAACAAGTCTCTATTAACACGTCTCTATGAACACATCTCTATGAACACGTCACTATGAACTCGTCTCTATGAACTCGTCTCTATGAACACGTCTCTATGAACACGTCTCTATTGTCACTTTTTTATGAACACGTCTCTATGAACACGTCTCTATTATCACGTCTCTATGAACGGTCTCTATGAAATCGTCACTATGAACACGTCTCTATGAACTCGTCTCTATGAACAAGTCTCTATGAACACGTCTCTATGAACACATCTCTATGAACACGTCTCTATGAACAAGTCTCTATGAACACGTCTCTATGAACACGTCTATAAAATCGTCTCTATGAACACGTCTCTATTATCACGTCTCTGTGAACACGACTCTATTGTCACGTCTCTATGAACAGGTCTCTATGAAATCGTCACTATGAACACGTCTCTATGAACACGTCTCTATTATCACGTCTCTATGAACACGTCTCTATGAACACGTCTCTATAATCACGTCTCTATGAACGGTCTTTATGAAATCGTCACTATGAACACGTCTCTATGAACTCGTCTCTATGAACAAGTCTCTATGAACACGTCTCTATGAACACATCTCTATGAACACGTCTCTATGAACAAGTCTCTATGAACACGTCTCTATGAACACGTCTATAAAATCGTCTCTATGAACACGTCTCTATGAACACATCTCTATGAACACGTCTCTATTGTCACGTCTCTATGAACACGTCTATAAAATCGTCTCTATGAACACGTCTCTGTTATCACGTCTCTATGAACACGTCTCTATGAACACGTCTATATGAAGTCGTCACTATGAACACGTCTCTATGAACACGTCTATATGAACTCGTCTCTATGAACTCGTCTCTATGAACACGTCTCTATGAATTCGTCTCTATGAACACGGCTCTATTATCACGTCTCTATGCACACGTCTCTATTGTCACGTCTCTATGAACACGTCTCTATGCACACGTCTCTATTATCACGTCTCTATGAACAGGTCTCTATGAAATCGTCACTATGAACACTTCTCTATTATCACGTCTCTATGAACAGGTCTCTATGACCGAGTCTCTATGAACACGTCTCTATGAACACGTCTCTGTTGTCACGTCTCTATGAACACGTCTCTATTAACACGTCTATAAAATCGTCTCTATGAACACGTCTCTATGAAATCGTCACTATGAACAGGTCTCTATGAAATCGTAACTATGAACACGTCTCTATGAACAGGTCTCTATAAACTCGTCTCTATGAACAAGTCTCTATGAACACGTCTCTATGAACACATCTCTATGAACACGTCTCTATGAACAAGTCTCTAAGAACACGTCTCTATGAACACGTCTCTATGAACACGTCTATAAAATCGATCTCTATGAACGCTTCTCTATTATCACGTCTCTATGAACACGTCTCTATGAACACATCTCTATGAACACGTCTCTATGAACACATCTCTATTATCACGTCTCTATGAACACGTCTATATGAAATCGTCACTATGAACACGTCTCTATGATCACGTCTCTATGAACTCGTCTCTATGAACACGTCTCTATTGTCACGTCTCTATGAACACGTCTCTATTATCACGTCTCAATGAACATGTCTCTATTATCACGTCTCTATGAACAGGTCTCTATGAACGAGTCTCTATGAACACGTCTCTATGAACACGTCTCTATGAACACGTCTATAAAATCGTCTCTATGAACACGTCTCTATGAACACGTCTCTATGAACACGTCTCTATAATCACGTCTCTATGAACGGTCTCTATGAAATCGTCACTATGAACACATCTCTATGAACTCGTCTCTATGAACAAGTCTCTATGAACACGTGTCTATGAACACATCTCTATGAACACGTCTCTATGAACAAGTCTCTATGAACACGTCTCTATGAACACGTCTATAAAATCGTCTCTATGAACACGTCTCTATTATCACGTCTCTGTGAACATTACTCTATTGTCACGTCTCTATGAACAGGTCTCTATGAAATCGTCACTATGAACACGTCTCTATGAACACGTCTCTATTATCACGTCTCTATGAACACGTCTCTATGAACAGGTCTCTATGAAATCGTCACTATGAACACGTCTCTATGAACACGTCTCTATTATCACGTCTCTATGAACAAGTCTCTATTAACAAGTCTCTATGAACACGTCTCCATGAACACGTCTCCAGGAACACGTCTCTATGAACCCATCTATAAAATCGTCTCAATGAACACGTCTCTATTATCACGTCTCTATGAACACGTCTCTATTATCACGTCTCTATGAACACGTCTCTATGAACACGTCTCTATGAACACATCTCTATGAACACGTCTCTATGAACACGTCTCTATGAACACGTCTATAAAATCGTCTCTATGAACACGTCTCTATTATCACGTCTCTGTGAACACGACTCTATTGTCACGTCTCTATGAACAGGTCTCTATGAACACGTCTCTATTATCACGTCTCTATGAACACGTCTCTATGAACACGTCTCTATAATCACGTCTCTATGAACGGTCTTTATGAAATCGTCACTATGAACACGTCTCTATGAACTCGTCTCTATGAACAAGTCTCTATGAACACGTGTCTATTAACACATCTCTATGAACACGTCTCTATGAACAAGTCTCTATGAACACGTCTATAAAATTGTCTCTATGAACACGTCTCTATTATCACGTCTCTGTGAACACGACTCTATTGTCACGTCTCTATGAACAGGTCTCTATGAAATCGTCACTATGAACACGTCTCTATGAACACGTCTCTATTATCACATCTCTATGAACACGTCTCTATGAACACGTCTCTATAATCACGTCTCTATGAACAGGTCTCTATGAAATCGTCACTATGAACACGTCTCTATGAACACGTCTCTATTATCACGTCTCTATGAACAAGTCTCTATTAACAAGTCTCTATGAACACGTCTCCATGAACACGTCTCCAGGAACACGTCTCTATGAACCCATCTATAAAATCGTCTCAATGAACACGTCTCTATTATCACGTCTCTATGAACACGTCTCTATCATCACGTCATAATGAACACGTCTCTATGAACACATCTCTATGAACACATCTCTATGAACACGTCTCTATGAACACGTCTCTATGAACACGTCTATAAAATCGTCTCTATGAACACGTCTCTATTATCACGTCTCTGTGAACACGACTCTATTGTCACGTCTCTATGAACAGGTCTCTATGAACACGTCTCTATTATCACGTCTCTATGAACACGTCTCTATGAACACGTCTCTATAATCACGTCTCTATGAACGGTCTTTATGAAATCGTCACTATGAACACGTCTCTATGAACTCGTCTCTATTAACAAGTCTCTATGAACACGTCTCCATGAACACGTCTCCAGGAACACGTCTCTATGAACCCAACTATAAAATCGTCTCAATGAACACGTCTCTATTATCACGTCTCTATGAACACGTCTCTATTATCACGTCTCTATGAACACGTCTCTATGAACACGTCTCTATGAACTCGTCTCTATGAACAAGTCTCTATGAACACGTCTCTATGAACACATCTCTATGAACACGTCTCTATGAACAAGTCTCTATGAACACGTCTCTATGAACACGTCTATAAAATCGTCTCTATGAACACGTCTCTATGAACACATCTCTATGAACACGTCTCTATTGTCACGTCTCTATGAACACGTCTATAAAATCGTCTCTATGAACACGTCTCTGTTATCACGTCTCTATGAACACGTCTATATGAAGTCGTCACTATGAACACGTCTCTATGAACTCGTCTCTATGAACTCGTCTCTATGAACACGTCTCTATGAATTCGTCTCTATGAACACGGCTCTATTATCACGTCTCTATGCACACGTCTCTACTGTCACGTCTCTATGAACACGTCTCTATGCACACGTCTCTATTGTCACGTCTCTATGAACACGTCTCTATTATCACGTCTCTATGAACAGGTCTCTATGAAATCGTCACTATGAACACGTCTCTATTATCACGTCTCTATGAACAGTTCTCTATGAACGAGTCTCTATGAACACGTCTCTATGAACACATCTCTATTGTCACGTCTCTATGAACACGTCTCTATTAACACGTCTATAAAATCGTCTCTATGAACACGTCTCTATGAAATCGTCACTATGAACAGGTCTCTATGAAATCGTAACTATGAACACGTCTCTATGAACAGGTCTCTATAAACTCGTCTCTATGAACAAGTCTCTATGAACACGTCTCTATGAACACATCTCTATGAACACGTCTCTATGAACAAGTCTCTAAGAACACGTCTCTATGAACACGTCTCTATGAACACGTCTATAAAATCGATCTCTATGAACACTTCTCTATTATCACGTCTCTATGAACACGTCTCTATGAACACATCTCTATGAACACGTCTCTATGAACACATCTCTATTATCACGTCTCTATGAACACGTCTATATGAAATCGTCACTATGAACACGTCTCTATGATCACGTCTCTATGAACTCGTCTCTATGAACAAGTCTCTATTAACACGTCTCTATGAACACATCTCTATGAACACGTCACTATGAACTCGTCTCTATGAACTCGTCTCTATGAACACGTCTCTATGAACATGTCTCTATGAACACGTCACTATGAACTCGTCTCTATGAACACGTCTCTATGAACTCGTCTCTATGAACACGTCACTATGAACTCGTCTCTATGAACACGTCTCTATGAACTCGTCTCTATGAACACATCATTTTGAACACGTCTCTATGAACACGTCTCTATGAACTCGTCTCTATGAACACATCATTTTGAACACGTCTCTATGAACACATCTCTATGAACTCGTCTCTATGAACACGTCTCTATTGTCACGTCTCTATGAACACGTCTCTATTATCACGTCTCAATGAACATGTCTCTATTATCACGTCTCTATGAACAGGTCTCTATGAAAGAGTCTCTATGAACACGTCTCTATGAACACGTCTCTATGAACACGTCTATAAAATCGTCTCTATGAAATCATCTCTATGGACACGTCTTTATGAACACGTCTCTATGAACTCGTCTCTATGAACGAGTCTCTATGAACACGGCTCTATTGTCACGTCTCTATGAACACGTCTCTATGAACACGTCTCTATGAAGTCGTCACTATGAACACGTCTCTATGAACACGTCTATATGAACTCGTCTCTATGAACTCGTCTCTATGAACACGTCTCTATGAATTTGTCTTTATGAACACGGCTCTATTATCACGTCTCTATGCACACGTCTCTATTGTCACGTCTCTATGAACACGTCTCTATAATCACGTCTCTATGAACAGGTCTCTATGAAATCGTCACTATGAACACGTCTCTATGAACTCGTCTCTATGAACGAGTCTCTATGAACACGGCTCTATTGTCACGTCTCTATGAACACGTCTCTATGAACACGTCTCTATGAAGTCGTCACTATGAACACGTCTCTATGAACACGTCTATATGAACTCGTCTCTATGAACTCGTCTCTATGAACACGTCTCTATGAATTTGTCTCTATGAACACGGCTCTATTATCACGTCTCTATGCACACGTCTCTATTGTCACGTCTCTATGAACACGTCTCTATAATCACGTCTCTATGAACAGGTCTCTATGAAATCGTCACTATGAACACGTCTCTATTAAATCGTCTCTATGAACACGTCTCTATGAACACGTCTATAAAATCGTCTCTATGAACACGTCTCTGTTATCACGTCTCTATGAACACGTCTCTATTGTCACGTCTCTATGAACACGTCTCTATTATCACGTTTCTATGAACACGTCTCTATGAACACGTCTATAAAATCGTCTCTATGAACACGTCTCTGTTATCACGTCTCTATGAACACGTCTCTATTGTCACGTCTCTATGAACACGTCTCTATTATCACGTCTCAATGAACATGTCTCTATTATCACGTCTCTATGAACAGGTCTCTATGAACGAGTCTCTATGAACACGTCTCTATGAACACATCTATAAAATTGTCTCTATGAACACGTCTCTATGAACACGTCTCTATGAACACGTCTCTATAATCACGTCTCTATGAACGGTCTTTATGAAATCGTCACTATGAACACGTCTCTATGAACAAGTCCCTATGAACACGTCTCTATGAACACGTCTCTATGAACACGTCTATAAAATTGTCTCTATGAACACGTCTCTATTATCACATCTCTATGAACACGTCTCTATGAACACGTCTCTATTATCACGTCTCTATGAATACGTCTCTATGAATACGTCTCTATGAAATCGTCACTATGAACCCGTCTCTATGAAATCATCTCTATGGACACGTCTTTATGAACACGTCTCTATGAACGAGTCTCTATGAACACGGCTCTATTGTCACGTCTCTATGAACACGTCTCTATGAACACGTCTCTATGAAGTCGTCACTATGAACACGTCTCTATGAACACGTCTATATGAACTCGTCTCTATGAACTCGTCTCTATGAACACGTCTCTATAAATTTGTCTCTATGAACACGGCTCTATTATCACGTCTCTATGCACACGTCTCTATTGTCATGTCTCTATGAACACGTCTCTATAATCACGTCTCTATGAACAGGTCTCTATGAAATCGTCACTATGAACACGTCTCTATGAACTCGTCTCTATGAACAAGTCTCTATGAACATGTCTCTATGAACACGTCTCTATGAACACGTCTATTAAATCGTCTCTATGAACACGTCTCTATGAACACGTCTATAAAATCGTCTCTATGAACACGTCTCTGTTATCACGTCTCTATGAACACTTCTCTATTGTCACGTCTCTATGAACACGTCTCTATTATCACGTTTCTATGAACACGTCTCTGTGAACACGTCTATAAAATCGTCTCTATGAACACATCTCTGTTATCACGTCTCTATGAACACGTCTCTATTGTCACGTCTCTATGAACACGTCTCTATTATCACGTCTCAATGAACATGTCTCTATTATCACGTCTCTATGAACAGGTCTCTATGAACGAGTCTCTATGAACACGTCTCTATGAACACGTCTCTATGAACACGTCTATAAAATTGTCTCTATGAACACGTCTCTATGAACACGTCTCTATGAACACGTCTCTATAATCACGTCTCTATGAACGGTCTTTATGAAATCGTCACTATGAACACGTCTCTATGAACAAGTCCCTATGAACACGTCTCTATGAACACGTCTCTATGAACACGTCTATAAAATTGTCTCTATGAACACGTCTCTATTATCACGTCTCTATGAACACGTCTCTATGAAAACGTCTCTATTATCACGTCTCTATGAATACGTCTCTATGAAATCGTCACTATGAACCCGTCTCTATGAAATCATCTCTATGGACACGTCTTTATGAACACGTCTCTATGAACTCGTCTCTATGAACGAGTCTCTATGAACACGGCTCTATTGTCACGTCTCTATGAACACGTCTCTATGAACACGTCTCTATGAAGTCGTCACTATGAACACGTCTCTATGAACACGTCTATATGAACTCGTCTCTATGAACTCGTCTCTATGAACACGTCTCTATGAATTTGTCTCTATGAACACGGCTCTATTATCACGTCTCTATGCACACGTCTCTATTGTCACGTCTCTATGAACACGTCTCTATAATCACGTCTCTATGAACAGGTCTCTATGAAATCGTCACTATGAACACGTCTCTATTAAATCGTCTCTATGAACACGTCTCTATGAACACGTCTATAAAATCATCTCTATGAACACGTCTCTGTTATCAAGTCTCTATGAACACGTCTCTATTGTCACGTCTCTATGAACACGTCTCTATTATCACGTTTCTATGAACACGTCTCTATGAACACGTCTATAAAAACGTCTCTATTATCACGTCTCAATGAACATGTCTCTATTATCACGTCTCTATGAACAGGTCTCTATGAACGAGTCTCTATGAACACTTCTCTATGAACACGTCTATAAAATTGTCTCTATGAACACGTCTCTATGAACACGTCTCTATGAACACGTCTCTATAATCACGTCTCTATGAACGATCTTTATGAAATCGTCACTATGAACACGTCTCTATGAACAAGTCCCTATGAACACGTCTCTATGAACACGTCTCTATGAACACGTCTATAAAATTGTCTCTATGAACACGTCTCTATTATCACGTCTCTATGAACACGTCTCTATGAACACGTCTCTATTATCACGTCTCTATGAATACGTCTCTATGAATACGTCTCTATGAAATCGTCACTATGAACCCGTCTCTATGAAATCATCTCTATGAACACGTCTTTATGAACACGTCTCTATGAACGAGTCTCTATGAACACGGCTCTATTGTCACGTCTCTATGAACACGTCTCTATGAACACGTCTCTATGAAGTCGTCACTATGAACACGTCTCTATGAACACGTCTATATGAACTCGTCTCTATGAACTCGTCTCTATGAACACGTCTCTATGAATTTGTCTCTATGAACACGGCTCTATTATCACGTCTCTATGCACACGTCTCTATTGTCACGTCTCTATGAACACGTCTCTATAATCACGTCTCTATGAACAGGTCTCTATGAAATCGTCACAATGAACACGTCTCTATGAACTCGTCTCTATGAACAAGTCTCTATGAACACGTCTCTATGAACACGTCTCTATGAACACGTCTATTAAATCGTCTCTATGAACACGTCTCTATGAACACGTCTATAAAATCGTCTCTATGAACACGTCTCTGTTATCACGTCTCTATGAACACGTATCTATTGTCACGTCTCTATGAACACGTCTCTATTATCACGTTTCTATGAACACGTCTCTATGAACACGTCTATAAAATCGTCTCTATGAACACGTCTCTGTTATCACGTCTCTATGAACACGTCTCTATTGTCACATCTCTATGAACACGTCTCTATTATCACGTCTCTATGAACAGGTCTCTATGAATGAGTCTCTATGAACACGTCTCTATGAACACGTCTCTATGAACACGTCTATAAAATTGTCTCTATGAACACGTCTCTATGAACACGTCTCTATGAACACGTCTCTATAATCACGTCTCTTTGAACGGTCTTTATGAAATCGTCACTATGAACACGTCTCTATGAACAAGTCCCTATGAACACGTCTCTATGAACACGTCTCTATGAACACGTCTATAAAATTGTCTCTATGAACACGTCTCTATTATCACGTCTCTATGAACACGTCTCTATGAAAACGTCTCTATTATCACGTCTCTATGAATACGTCTCTATGAAATCGTCACTATGAACCCGTCTCTATGAAATCATCTCTATGGACACGTCTTTATGAACACGTCTCTATGAACATGTCTCTATGAACACGTCTATAAAATTGTCTCTATGAACACGTCTCTATGAACACGTCTCTATGAACACGTCTCTATAATCACGTCTCTATGAACGGTCTTTATGAAATCGTCACTATGAACCCGTCTCTATGAAATCATCTCTATGGACACGTCTTTATGAACACGTCTCTATGAACTCGTCTCTATGAACGAGTCTCTATGAACACGGCTCTATTGTAACGTCTCTATGAACACGTCTCTATGAACACGTCTCTATGAAGTCGTCACTATGAACACGTCTCTATGAACACGTCTATATGAACTCGTCTCTATGAACTCGTCTCTATGAACACGTCTCTATGAATTTGTCTCTATGAACACGGCTCTATTATCACGTCTCTATGCACACGTCTCTATTGTCACGTCTCTATGAACACGTCTCTATAATCACGTCTCTATGAACAGGTCTCTATGAAATCGTCACTATGAACGAGTCTCTATGAACACGGCTCTATTGTCACGTCTCTATGAACACGTCTCTATGAACACGTCTCTATGAAGTCGTCACTATGAACACGTCTCTATGAACACGTCTATATGAACTCGTCTCTATGAACTCGTCTCTATGAACACGTCTCTATGAATTTGTCTCTATGAACACGGCTCTATTATCACGTCTCTATGCACACGTCTCTATTGTCATGTCTCTATGAACACGTCTCTATAATCACGTCTCTATGAACATGTCTCTATGAAATCGTCACAATGAACACGTCTCTATGAACTCGTCTCTATGAACAAGTCTCTATGAACACGTCTCTATGAACACGTCTCTATGAACACGTCTATTAAATCGTCTCTATGAACACGTCTCTATGAACACGTCTATAAAATCGTCTCTATGAACACGTCTCTGTTATCACGTCTCTATGAACACGTCTCTATTGTCACGTCTCTATGAACACGTCTCTATTATCACGTTTCTATGAACACGTCTCTATGAACACGTCTATAAAATCGTCTCTATGAACACGTCTCTGTTATCACGTCTCTATGAACACGTCTCTATGAACACGTCTCTATTATCACGTCTCAATGAACATGTCTCTATTATCACGTCTCTATGAACAGGTCTCTATGAACGAGTCTCTATGAACACGTCTCTATGAACACGTCTCTATGAACACGTCTATAAAATTGTCTCTATGAACACGTCTCTATGAACACGTCTCTATGAACACGTCTCTATGAACACGTCTCTATGAACGGTCTTTATGAAATCGTCACTATGAACACGTCTCTATGAACAAGTCCCTATGAACACGTCTCTATGAACACGTCTCTATGAACACGTCTATAAAATTGTCTCTATGAACACGTCTCTATTATCACGTCTCTATGAACACGTCTCTATGAAAACGTCTCTATTATCACGTCTCTATGAATACGTCTCTATGAAATCGTCACTATGAACCCGTCTCTATGAAATCATCTCTATGGACACGTCTTCATGAACACGTCTCTATGAACATGTCTCTATGAACACGTCTATAAAATTGTCTCTATGAACACGTCTCTATGAACACGTCTCTATGAACACGTCTCTATAATCACGTCTCTATGAACGGTCTTTATGAAATCGTCACTATGAACACGTCTCTATGAACAAGTCCCTATGAACACGTCTCTATGAACACGTCTCTATGAACACGTCTATAAAATTGTCTCTATGAACACGTCTCTATTATCACGCCTCTATGAACACGTCTCTATGAAAACGTCTCTATTATCACGTCTCTATGAATACGTCTCTATGAAATCGTCACTATGAACCCGTCTCTATGAAATCATCTCTATGGACACGTCTTTATGAACACGTCTCTATGAACTCGTCTCTATGAACGAGTCTCTATGAACACGGCTCTATTGTCACGTCTCTATGAACACGTCTCTATGAACACGTCTCTATGAAGTCGTCACTATGAACAAGTCTCTATGAACACGTCTATATGAACTCGTCTCTATGAACTCGTCTCTATGAACACGT
>NW_027662246.1:77500-78589 GCF_963422515.1 Blennius ocellaris | reverse complement strand
CTGCAGTACCTCCTCCAGCCCGGTGGGGGGGCTCTCTGCTCTGTCTGCTTTGTTGACTCACGTCGTCAATGTGCGACAGGCGCTGGTCTGAGCCTGTTTTCTAAATGTTTCTTGTTTGACTGATTCTGGATCGGAATCCGGATTAACGCCGTGGTTTCAGCCTCGGACTCTCTGATGGGTGAGTGCAGCGCGAGCCTTTCCTCCCCGCGGCGCGTGTTTACTGTTGTTGACTGATGGTCTGCAAACAACAACTGGTTCTCACCACCGAACTCCACCTGGAGACGTTTCTTCAGCCTGAAACACGAAATCACCCGAGAACGGAACCAGACGTGAGATCCTGGTGTCGGAGGCCACGCCCCCTCCGTTTGAAGTGTTTAGATGGAGTTTTCATTCAAAACAAAGACACAAAGCCTCCATCATTGTTTATAACTGACTGGGTGGAGTGGCTGGGTGGAGTAACTAAGTAGAGTGATGGTGGGTGGAGTAACTAGGTAGAGTGACTGTGGGTGGAGTGACTGTGGGCGGAGTGACTAGGTAGAGTGATGGTGCGTGGAGTGACTGGGTGGTGTAACTTGGTGAAGCTACTTGATAGAGGGACTGGGTGGAGTGAGTAGGTGGAGTGATTATTAATAGCGTGACTGTTGATGGAGTAACTAGGTGGGTAGTGACTAGGTGGTGTAACTGGGTGGACTTGCAAGGTAGAGTGATGGTGGGTGGAGTAACTAGGTGGAGTGGCTATGTGATGCAACTGGGTGGACTTGATGGTGGAAGTGATGGTGGGTGGAGTAGCTGGGTGGAGTGACTAGGTGGGGGGGACTAGGTGGGGTGACTCAGTGAAGTGATTGTGGGTGGAGTAATTAGGTAGAGTGATGGTGGGTGGAGGCACTAGGTGGGGTGACTCAGTGAAGTGATTGTGGGTGGAGTAATTAGGTAGAGTGATGGTGGCGGAGTGACTAGGTGGTGTAACTGTGGTTGGAGTAACTAGGTAGAGTGACTGTGAGTGGAGTAACTCGGTGGAGTGACCACGTCATGCAACTGGGTGGACTCGCGAGGTAGAGTGATGGTGGGTGGAGTAGCTGGGTGGAGTGA
>NW_027662246.1:72500-75000 GCF_963422515.1 Blennius ocellaris | reverse complement strand
CCACGTCGGCGTGCGGCTCTTCACCTGCGACATGTGTCAGCTGCAGTTCTGCAGCCGCAGCCGGCTGCTGCGGCCACCACCGCCAGGCGGCCGCCGGCTACACCCTCCCACCGGGGGCGCTGGCGAACCCCGGCGCCGCGCTGCAGTGCGCCGCCTGCTCCAAAACCCTCATCAAGGACTTCCAGTAGGAAGGTCGTTCAGGGGGCGCTGATGTGCTTCACACAATCTGGGTGGTGGGGGGGAAGATGCTCTATGGTCTGGAGGTGGCCTTTGGGGTCTGACCTGGTCCTGGGGAGGTCTTACCTGGTCCTGGGGGGGGGGGGGTCTGACCTGGTCCTCGGGAGGTCTGACCTGGTCCTGGGGAGGTCTTACCTGGGTCCTGGGGGGGGTCTGACCTGGTCCTGGGGGGGGGTCTGACATGGTCCCTGGGGGGGGTCTGACCTGGTCCCGGGGGGGTCTGACATGGTCCTGGGGGGGGTCTGACCTTGTCCTAGGGGGAGAGTAGCCTGGTCCTGGGGGGGTCTGACTTGGTCCTGGCAGAGTCTAGCCTGGTCCTGGGGGGGTCTGTCCTGGTCCTTTGGGGGTCCAGCCTGGTTCTGGGGGGGTCTGACCTGGTCCTGGCAGAGTCTAGCCTGGTCCTGGGGGGGTCTGACCTGGTCCTGAGGGGGGTCTGACCTGGTCCTGGGGGGTCCAGCCTGGTCCTGGGGGGGGTCTGACCTGGTCCTGAGGGGGGTCTGACCTGGTCCTGGGGGGTTCCAGCCTGGTCCTGGGGGGGTCTGACCTGGTCCTGGGGGGGTCTGACCTGGTCCTGGGGGGTCCAGCCTGGTCCTGAGGGGGGTCTGACCTGGTCCTGGGGGGTCTGACCTGGTCCTGAGGGGGGTCTGACCTGGTCCTGGGGGGTCCAGCCTGGTCCTGGGGGGGTCTGACCTGGTCCTGGGGGGGTCTGACTGGTCCTGTGTCTCTGTGTCCTGCAGACTGTTAAGGACCACCTGCTGAGCCACGTGAGCGGCGAGACCCTGACCTGCGGGGTGTGCCAGCGCCCCCTGCCGTCGCTGTGCTCGCTGCGGTGGCACGCCCTGGCCCACCTGGCGCTGCCCGTCTTCTGCTGCCCCCACTGCGCCCGCTGCTTCGCCGAGCGCCCCCTGCTGGACCGCCACGTGGCGGCGCACGGCGAGGAGGCGGCGGAGGAGCTGCACTGCTTCCTGTGCCCCCGGACCTTTAGCTCCGCCTCCGCCTTCCAGGACCACCTGGGCCTGCACGGCGAGGGGGGCGAGGGGGGCGGGGCCCCCGGCTGGCCGGGGGGGAAGCGCAAGGCGGAGCGTCCCCTGGACTGTCCCCCGTCCTCCTGCTCCTCGTCCTCGTCCCCCGGGGACGGCCTGCTGAGGATGAGCGGCCTGGGTCCGGGGGCCGGGTTCTTCCAGGGCCCCGTGCCGGGGGCGCTGACCGACGGGCAGGACGGCGGCGGCGGGGGGGTGCGCGGGAAGTGGTACCACTGCCGCTACTGCGGGAAGCGCTTCGCCCACTCGGGGGAGTTCACCTACCACCTGCGCATCCACACCGGCGAGAAGCCCTACCAGTGCAAGGTGTGCCTGCGCTTCTTCCGGGGGCGCTCCACCATGATCTGCCACCTGAAGACGCACGCCGGCGCCCTCATGTACCGCTGCACCGTCTGCGGACTCTTCTTCTCCACCCTCAAGCTGGTGGCGGCGCACATGGAGCTGCACCAGGACCAGCTGCCGCCCGACTTCAACATCGAGCAGACCTTCATGTACAACGACCACTCCAAGGAGCCGCTGGCCCCCCTGGAGGCCTGACCCCCCCGACCAAACCCTAACCCCCGACCCCTGACCTCCCGCGACCAAACCCCGACCCCGGACCGACCCCTGACCCCGTGATCAAACCCCGACCCCTGACCTCCGACCCCAACCGAAACCCCGACCCCTGACCCCCCCGCAACCAAATCCCGACCCCTGACACCCGCGACCCCTGACCCCCCCCACCTCTGACTCCGCGACCAAACCCGACCCCAACCCCCCGACCAAACCCTGACCCCCCCGACCCCTGACTCCCGACCAAACCCCGACCCCTGACCCCCCCGACCCCTGACTCCCGACCCCTGACCCCCCCGACCCCTGACTCCCGACCAAACCCCGACCCCTGACCCCCCCGACCCCTGACCCCCCCTCTGATTCCCCGTCAATCACGGGGTGAAGGAAACGTGGCTCGGTAAGGAGATGGACGGACTCCAGGTCTTTATTTATGGATCTCAATAATTAATATCTATGTACTGGTGCTGGTGCTGGTACTGGTGCTGGTGCTGGTACTGGTGCTGGTGCTGGTACTGGTACTGGTGCTGGTACTGGTGCTGGTGCTGGTGCTGGTGCTTGCACTGCTGGTGCTGGTGCTGGTGCTGGTACTGGTGCTGGTACTGGTGCTTGCACTGCTGGTGCTGGTACTGGTGCTGGTACTGGTGCTTGCACTGCTGGTGCTGGTACTGGTG
>NW_027662246.1:60000-67500 GCF_963422515.1 Blennius ocellaris | reverse complement strand
GAGTACTGTAACGCTGCTGAGTACTATAACTCTACTGAGTACTGTAACTCTGAGTACTGTAACTCTACTGAGTACTGTAACTACTGTAACTCTACTGAGTACTGTAACTCTGAGTACTGTAACTACAGTAACTCTGCTGAGTACTGTAACTCTACTGAGTACTGTAACTACTGTAACTCTACTGAGTACTGTAACTCTGAGTACTGTAACTACAGTAACTCTGCTGAGTACTGTAACTCTACTGAGTACTGTAACTACTGTAACTCTACTGAGTACTGTAACTCTGAGTACTGTAACTCTACTGAGTACTGTAACTACTGTAACTCTACTGAGTACTGTAACTCTACTGAGTACTATTCCGGAGGTGGTCCACTTCAATACCTTGTCATTGGTTGTGTGTGTGACTTCCTGTCTGTGAGTTGTGTTTCCACGGTAACCAGCGTCAGACTGTCTCCCGTCAGGTAAGAAGCCCCGCCCACAAACACCTGGTCCCAGGAGGAATTCACAGTTTCACACTTCAAAAACAAACTGGACTTAAATTAGTTGAGAAATATTTGACTTTATTTTCAGAATATACAATAAAAAAATCTCTCCTGGTAGTTTTTCTTCCTCAACGTGGCCCCGAGGAGTCTGGAGACCCGACGAGGAGCAGCAACATGAGGTCTACACCTCCGTTCCTTCAAAATAAATAAATGCATCAGAAGTAGAACACAGTATTGCTACGACAGAAGGCTGGGCGGGATCCGGACCCGGATCCGGACCCGGACCCGGGGCTTGCGACCAGCCCTTCAAGCAAAAATGTTGGAGATGAAGTCTCGGAATCGTTTGGCGTACTGCTCCGGGTGGACCGTGGAGATCTCGGCGCCGGCCTGACGGAGAACAGAGGCACAACAGTCACACACCCAGTGTCCCCAGGCTCCGCCCCCTTCGAGGAGGCTGCACCAGGCTCCGCCTCTTTCGTGGAGGCGGCAACCGGCTCCGCCTCCCCCGTGGAGGCTGCACCAGGCTCCGCCCCCTTCGTGGAGGCTGCACCAGGCTCCGCCCCCTTTGTGGAGGCTGCACCAGGCTCCGCCCCCTTTGTGGAGGCTGCACCAGGCTCCGCCCCCTTTGTGGAGGCGGCACCAGGCTCCGCCTCCTTCGTGGAGGAGGCTGCACCAGACTCCGCCTCTTTCGTGGAGGCGGCAACCGGCTCCGCCTCCCCCGTGGAGGAGGCACCAGGCTCCGCCCCCTTCGTGGAGGAGGCACCAGGCTCCGCCCCCTTCGTGGAGGCGGCACCAGGCTCCGCCTCCTTCGTGGAGGCGGCAACCGGCTCCGCCTCCCCGTGGAGGCGGCACCAGGGTCCGCCTCCCCCGTGGAGGCGGCACCAGGATCCGCCTCCCCCGTGGAGGCGGCACCAGGATCCGCCTCCCCCGTGGAGGCGGCACCAGGCTCCGCCCCCCACCGAGCAGCTACTCACCCCGTGTTTGACGGTTTTGGCTGCGTGAGCCGCCTTCTTCTTGGTGTCGTACTGCGTGAGGACGTCGATCAGCCCCATGAAGTAGACCTCCCTCTGCGGGGCTCCTGGGGAACGCGAGGAGAAGCCAGCTGAAAGCGCCGGCCGTCCAACCGGAGCCCCCGATCGTCTCCCACTCACCTGAGCAGCTCCCGACGGCGTACACGTCCACGTACGGGTCGAACTCCCCGGGTCCCAGGGGCTTGCAGGACGACATGTAGCCGGCGATGCCCTCCGGAGACGTGCCGTACGAGCCGGCGGCCGCCGCCCCGGGCGCCAGGCCGTTCTCCGCCTCGCCCTCCTCCTCCGCCGGCTCCTCCTCCGCCTCCTCCTCCTCCCGCTCGGCGCGGGCCACGTCGTGGATGCCGAGCAGCAGGCTGTAGTCCATGATCTTCAGCTTCACTAGGAACTGAGAGCACAGCCACGTTAGCGGAGGCAGCGGGGCGTTCAGCATCCACCCACATTCTCATCTGTGTCTTCTTCTGTGGTTTTCAATGTGGACCTGCAGAAGTAACTCCCACTTCAGCAGCACTAATTCCCACTCCAGCAGCAGTAATTCCCACTCCAGCAGCAGTAATTCCCACTTCAGCAGCACTAATTCCCACTCCAGCAGCAGTAATTCCCACTCCAGCAGCAGTAATTCCCACTCCAGCAGCACTAATTCCCACTCCAGCAGCAGTAATTCCCACTCCAGCAGCAGTAATTCCCACTCCAGCAGCAGTAATTCCTACTCCAGCAGCAGTAATTCCCACTCCAGCAGCAGTAATTCCCACTCCAGCCTTCAGCAGCAGCAATTCCCACTTCAAGCCGTAATTCCCACTCCAGCAGCACTAATTCCCACTCCAGCAGCAGTAATTCCTACTCCAGCAGCAGTAATTCCCACTCCAGCCTTCAGCAGCAGCAATTCCCACTTCAAGCCGTAATTCCCACTCCAGCAGCAGTAATTCCCACTCCAGCAGCAGTAATTCCCACTCCAGCAGCACTATTTCCCACTTCAGCAGCAGTAATTCCCACTCCAGCAGCAGTAATTCCCACTCCAGCAGCAGTAATTCCTACTCCAGCAGCAGTAATTCCTACTCCAGCAGCAGTAATTCCCACTATAGCAGCAGTAATTCCCACTCCAGCAGCACTATTTCCCACTTCAGCAGCAGTAATTCCCACTCCAGCAGCACTATTTCCCACTTCAGCAGCAGTAATTCCCACTCCAGCAGCAGTAATTCCCACTCCAGCAGCACTATTTCCCACTTCAGCAGCAGTAATTCCCACTTCAGCAGCAGTAATTCCCACTCCAGCCTTCAGCAGCAGCAATTCCCACTTCAAGCCGTAATTCCCACTCCAGCAGCAGTAATTCCCACTCCAGCAGCAGCTCATAATGATGATCACAATCATGATAACAAAGTAAAAGGTTCCATGTGATCCAGACGGCCAATCAGCAGCCTGCATGCTGATTGGTCCAGCTACTGTCACAGTTTGGTGTCTGCTGCCCCCGTGTGGCCGCGGCGCCTCACCGCCCTACCGCCTCACCGCCCTACCGCCTCACCGCCCTACAGCCTCACCGCCCTACCGCCTCACCGCCCTACCGCCTCACCGCCCTACAGCCTCACCGCCTCACCTCCACGTCTCTGTGGAGTTTCTCCATGAACTTCTCCTTCTGCTCCTCCGTCACGTAAACCTTCTGCATGTTGTTCCTGAAGTCCACGTCCTTGAAGGTGGGGAGCTCTTTTCCCTAGGGGGGGGTGGGGTGGAGCAGCGTGAGAGGAGGCATCGGGGTGGGATGGGGTGGAGGGGGGGATGGGGGGGATGGGGTGGGGTGGGATGGGGTGGAGGGGGAGATGGGGGGGATGGGGTGGGGTGGGATGGGGTGGAGGGGGGGGATGGGGCGGGATGGGGGGGGGGAATGGTGTGGAGGGGGTGGATGGGGCGGGATGGGGTGGGGGGGATGGTGTGGAGGGGGGGGATGGGGCGGGATGGATGGGGCAAGATGCGGTGCTCTTACCCGTTCTTTGTCGCTGGCTTCCCGAGCCACCAGGGAGCCCTGCAGGAACAGAACAGGTCACAGGTCAGTGCCTGTGCTGGTGGGAGGAGCCGGACCAGGTGTCAGAGGGCGGGACTTCCTGCTCACCTTCAGGTCGTACTTCCTGTGCACCACCAGTCTGTGGCTGAACATGTTCCTCATGACGATGAGGTAGGTCTCCTCGCTGTCCACGCTCACCCGGTACATCCCCAGGAACTGAGGCAGCAGCGTGCTGCCGTGGCACTTCACGATGTGCTGCGGAGCCCAGACACAGCGTCAAACTACGGCGCCGCGTCAAACTACGGCGCCGCGTCAAACTACGGCGCCGCGTCAAACTACGGCATCACGTCAAATTATGAAGCCGCGTCCAACTACAGCGCCGCGTCAAAGTACGTCGCCTCATCAAACTATGGCACCGCGTCAAACTACGGCATCACGTCAAACTACGGCGCCGCGTCAAACTACGGCATCACGTCAAATTATGAAGCCGCGTCCAACTACAGCGCCGCGTCAAAGTACGTCGCCGCATCAAAGTACGGCATCACGTCAAACTACGGCATCACGTCAAACTACAGCGGCGCGTCAAACTACGGCATCACGTCAAATTATGAAGCCGCGTCCAACTACAGCGCCGCGTCAAAGTATGTCGCCGCATCAACTACGGCATCACGTCAAACTACGGCATCACGTCAAACTACGGTGCCGCGTCAAAGTACGGCGCCGCGTCAAACTACGGCGCCGCGTCAAACTACGGCATCACAACAAACTACAGCACCACGTCAAACTACGGCGCCACGTCAAATTATGGCACCGCGTCAGACTATGGTGCCGCGTCAAACTACGGCATCACGTCAAACTACGGTGCCGTGTCAAACTACAGTGCCGCGTCAAAGTACGGCGTCGCGTCCAACTACGGCGTCGCGTCCAACTACGGTGTCACGTCCAACTACGGCACTGCGTCAAATCACGGCACCGCGTCAGACTATGGTGCCGCGTCAAACTACGGCATCACGTCAAACTACGGCGCCGTGTCAAACTACGGCGCCGTGTCAAACTACGGCGCCGCGTCAAACTACGGCGCCGCGTCAAACTACGGTGCCGCGTCAAACTACGGTGCCGCGTCAAACTACGGCGCCGCGTCAAACTATGGCGCCGCGTCAAATTACGGCACCGCGTCAGACTACGGCGCTGCGTCAAATTACAACTACAGCGGCATGACAAACTCCTCCCACCGACGCTGGCTTCACCAGTCCCCATGCCGAGTCAGCAGAATGTACCTGGTGATACTCCGACAGGATGTTGTGCATGTCGGCCACGTCCTCGCTGGAGATCTGCTTGACCACCAGCGTTCGGTCGTAGGAGTTGAGGAGCAAACAGTCGCCCTGGTCGTCGGCGCCGCGGGTCGGCGGGCTGCGGGTCAGCGACACCTGTGATTGGACGGCCAGAGCAGCAGGTTACACAGGACCGTCCTCTTGACGGGCAAAGACAGCGAGACGTTGGCGGACACGACGGCCACCTGGTAGTCCAGGTCCTCGATGCCGAAGCGTTCCCTCAGATTCCTGAAGACCTGAGGACAATACTCTTTGAACTTGAAATGTCCCGGCAGGTTTTCTCTGGAACGGAACAAAGATCACCGAGAGATTTCATCACCGACGTCTTTGACATAATCTGGACGTTCAGTTAACGTGACGAATCGTCTGCAGGCCAGATTACTGACCCTTCCTCCTGGAGGCTCTCACCTGTTGAACAGGTGGTTGTTCACTTTGATCTTGGTGTTGGCTTTGAAGTCGTCGGGCAGCAACATGACGGGAACCGGAACCTGGTTCAGGTCGTTGATCTGCACAAAGCAAACCATCAGTCAATATGAAGACAAAGTGCCACCAGGCAGTGGATTCAAACCGAAGCAGGAAGGAGGAAGGAGGAAGCAGGAAGGAGGAAACAGGAAGGAGGAAGCAGGAAGGAGGAAGGAGGAAGGAGGAAGGAGGAAGTCCCGGCTGAATAAAAACCCTCGCTTTCTATTCTGACCGGAACCGAAACACCTGCAGGCTGTACAGGACACTTCCTGCACCGTTCCACTGCAGAACACTGCTGTCACTGGTGTTCCACTGCTGTCACTGTTGTTCCACTGCATAACACTGTTGTTCCACTGCTGTCACTGGTGTTCCACTGCATAACACTGTTGTTCCACTGCTGTCACTGGTGTTCCACTGCATAACACTGCTGTCACTGGTGTTCCACTGCAGAACACTGCTGTCACTGTTGTTCCACTGCTGTCACTGTTGTTCCACTGCATAACACTGCTGTCACTGGTGTTCCACTGCATAACACTGCTGTCACTGTTGTTCCACTGCTGTCACTGTTGTTCCACTGCATAACACTGTTGTTCCACTGCTGTCACTGGTGTTCCACTGCAGAACACTGCTGTCACTGTTGTTCCACTGCTGTCACTGTTGTTCCACTGCATAACACTGCTGTTCCACTGCTGTTCCACTGCATAACACTGCTGTCACTGTTGTTCCACTGCATAACACTGCTGTCACTGTTGTTCCACTGCTGTCACTGTTGTTCCACTGCTGTCACTGTTGTTCCACTGCATAACACTGCTGTCACTGTTGTTCCACTGCTGTCACTGTTGTTCCACTGCTGTCACTGTTGTTCCACTGCATAACACTGCTGTCACTGTTGTTCCACTGCATAACACTGTTGTTTCACTGCTGTCACTGTTGTTCCACTGCTGTCACTGTTGTTCCACTGCATAACACTGCTGTCACTGTTGTTCCACTGCATAACACTGTTGTTCCACTGCTGTCACTGGTGTTCCACTGCATAACACTGTTGTTCCACTGCTGTCACTGTTGTTCCACTGCATAACACTGCTGTCACTGTTGTTCCACTGCTGTCACTGGTGTTCCACTGCAGAACACTGCTGTCACTGTTGTTCCACTGCAGAACACTGCTGTCACTGGTATTCCACTGCATAACACTGCTGTCACTGTTGTTCCACTGCTGTCACTGGTGTTCCACTGCAGAACACTGCTGTCACTGGTATTCCACTGCATAACACTGCTGTCACTGTTGTTCCACTGCTGTCACTGGTATTCCACTGCATAACACTGCTGTCACTGGTATTCCACTGCAGAACACTGCCGTCACTGGTATTCCACTGCATAACACTGCTGTCACTGGTATTCCACTGCATAACACTGCTGTCACTGTTGTTCCACTGCTGTCACTGGTATTCCACTGCATAACACTGCTGTCACTGGTATTCCACTGCAGAACACTGCCGTCAGCTCAGCATTCTTAGTAATAAACAAACGGTGAACTGAAGTATTTAAAGTTGGTGTTTATAATAAAACACAAGGTTCGTTTCACTGAAATGCTTCCTGATTCAGTGAAACACATTTGACATCAAAGTCCCGCGTTATAAACCAGAAACGATGCGACCGTGTGACGAACACCTGGAGCTCCTAGACAACAGACGAGCTCACCTGCAGATCGTTCTACCTGTACAGGAATCCCGCCCAGCGGGGCTGAGAGAGGCGCCGCGGGGCCCTCGGCACCATCTGCACTCGGTGAAATCCGCTGTCAAACGTGTGTTTCGTTTATTTTAAACAGATTAAGATCTACTTTGACGCTCCAGAGAGGCCTTCAATCTGCCTGGTCGCACATTCCTCCGTAACACCTAGCCGGCTGCGGTTAGCTCCGCGACTCGCCCAGCGGGCCGTCGATCCACCGGGATACAAATCTCTCCGTAACACCCAATCAGCTGCGTTCGCTCCGCGCCGCTCGCCCGGCGGGGCCTTCGATCCGCGGGGTCGCGCATTCCTCCGTAACACCTAGCCGGCCGCGGTTAGCGTCGCGGCTCCCTGCCGACTCACCGAGTGGTTGACGCCCCACATGAAGACGCTGAGCACCGGGTCGCTGGCCCGGAACACCTTCACCTTCTGCTGCACGAAGTGCTTCTTCTTCGTCTTGGTCTTGGGCGCCAGAA
>NW_027662246.1:42500-55000 GCF_963422515.1 Blennius ocellaris | reverse complement strand
GTGTGTGTGTGTGTGTGTCCTGCAGCATGGTGTGTGAGCGCACCACCGGCTTCCCTGTACAAACATGCAGAAAGCCAGAAAGCCCAGTCCTGCAGCCCTCTGGTCCGTCCATATGGAAGTTGGCCGACTGGACCAGCCAGTCAGTGAGCAAGGCGTATGGGCGTATGGACGTATGGACGTATGGACGCCGGTTGGGACGTGCGGACGGCGGTTTGCTCTCCAGCTCGAGGTGTGCGTCGCGTGGCCCCGGGGTGCCGCTGCCTTGCGGCTCACCCCGGCGTGAAGAAGCTCCTGGGCTCCCGGTGCAAGGGAGGCGGTGGCGGCGCGCCAGATGTTTGCAGAGGTGGAGTAATCAGCTGGACGGCGGGAGGAGGAATGCTCCGCGACCGGCCCCCGCTGAATCCTCGCTAACAACACAACCCCCGGCTCCACAGCTTTCACACGTGTGATGTGCATCAAACTAATCCGCACGTGTGAAAACATCTGCACATTCTGCCGGGACGCAGCGTTTACAGCCTTTTGGACCGAAGACACGGAGCGGCTTGAATTTCTCCGTCAGGATGATGGAGAAAGAAAGCTGCACCAACTTTCTGCAACTTTTAACAAAGTATTTTGATGATTACAGCAAAAGCTTTTCAAGTTTTATTCAAAATGTCCAGGGAAGCGTCTCTTTAGCACTGCTGAGCACAAAGCTGCAGCTCCACCCGAGCACAAAGCTGCAGCTCCACCCGAACACAAAGCTGCAGCTCCACCCGAACACAAAGCTGCAGCTCCACCCTTACACAAAGCTGCAGCTCCACCTGAACACAAAGCTGCAGCTCCACCCGAACACAAAGCTGCAGCTCCACCCGAACACAAAACTGCAGCTCCACCCGAACACAAAGCTGCAGCTCCACCCTTACACAAAGCTGCAGCTCCACCCGAACACAAAGCTGCAGCTCCACCCTTACACAAAGCTGCAGCTCCACCCTTACACAAAGCTGCAGCTCCACCCGAACACAAAGCTGCAGCTCCACCCGAACACAAAGCTGCAGCTCCAGTGTCCCTGATTGACGGTGCACTCGTCATGTAGCATGCTATGCTAGCAGGAAGACAAGTCAGGGTTCTCAACAAGATCCCTGGTGAGGAGCTGGGTTAGGTTAGGTTAGGTTAGGTTAGGTTAGGTTAGGTTAGGTTAGGTTAGGTTAGGTTAGGTTGGGTTGGGTTAGGTAGGGGTTAGGGTTAGGTAGGGGATACCTCTCCAAGATGAAGACCTCTCCAAGATGGAGACCTCTCCAAGATGAAGACCTCTCCAAGAGGAAGACCTCTCCAAGATGAAGACCTCTCCAAGAGGAAGACCTCTCCAAGAGGAAGACCTCTCCAAGATGAAGACCTCTCCAAGAGGAAGACCTCTCCAAGATGGAGACCTCTCCAAGATGAAGACCTCTCCAAGATGAAGACCTCTCCAAGATGAAGACCTCTCCAAGAGGAAGACCTCTCCAAGATGGAGACCTCTCCAAGAGGAAGACCTCTCCTAGATGGAGACCTCTCCAAGAGGAAGACCTCTCCAAGATGAAGACCTCTCCAAGATGGAGACCTCTCCAAGATGAAGACCTCTCCAAGAGGAAGACCTCTCCAAGATGAAGACCTCTCCAAGAGGAAGACCTCTCCAAGAGGAAGACCTCTCCAAGATGAAGACCTCTCCAAGAGGAAGACCTCTCCAAGATGGAGACCTCTCCAAGATGGAGACCTCTCCAAGATGAAGACCTCTCCAAGATGAAGACCTCTCCAAGATGAAGACCTCTCCAAGATGAAGACCTCTCCAAGATGGAGACCTCTCCAAGAGGAAGACCTCTCCAAGATGAAGACCTCTCCAAGATGGAGACCTCTCCAAGAGGAAGACCTCTCCAAGATGGAGACCTCTCCAAGAGGAAGACCTCTCCAAGATGGAGACCTCTCCAAGATGGAGACCTCTCCAAGAGGAAGACCTCTCCAAGATGGAGACCTCTCCAAGAGGAAGACCTCTCCTAGATGGAGACCTCTCCAAGAGGAAGACCTCTCCAAGAGGAAGACCTCTCCAAGATGGAGACCTCTCCAAGAGGAAGACCTCTCCAAGATGGAGACCTCTCCAAGATGGAGACCTCTCCAAGAGGAAGACCTCTCCAAGATGGAGACCTCTCCAAGAGGAAGACCTCTCCAAGATGGAGACCTCTCCAAGAGGAAGACCTCTCCTAGATGGAGACCTCTCCAAGAGGAAGACCTCTCCAAGATGAAGACCTCTCCAAGAGGAAGACCTCTCCAAGAGGAAGACCTCTCCTAGATGGAGACCTCTCCAAGAGGAAGACCTCTCCAAGATGAAGACCTCTCCAAGAGGAAGACCTCTCCAAGATGGAGACCTCTCCAAGAGGAAGACCTCTCCAAGATGGAGACCTCTCCAAGAGGAAGACCTCTCCTAGATGGAGACCTCTCCAAGAGGAAGACCTCTCCAAGAGGAAGACCTCTCCAAGATGGAGACCTCTCCAAGATGGAGACCTCTCCAAGAGGAAGACCTCTCCTAGATGGAGACCTCTCCAAGAGGAAGACCTCTCCAAGAGGAAGACCTCTCCAAGATGGAGACCTCTCCAAGAGGAAGACCTCTCCAAGAGGAAGACCTCTCCAAGATGGAGACCTCTCCAAGAGGAAGACCTCTCCAAGATGGAGACCTCTCCAAGAGGAAGACCTCTCCTAGATGGAGACCTCTCCAAGAGGAAGACCTCTCCAAGAGGAAGACCTCTCCAAGAGGAAGACCTCTCCTAGATGAAGACCTCTCCAAGATGAAGACCTCTCCAAGATGGAGACCTCTCCAAGATGGCGGCCTGGTGGCATCTAGTGTTTTATATCTATCTGTCACTGGTCACATTGTGCCTTTCATACCAAGTATAACACCAACATATACATATATATACACAATATATACAATAATACACCGAAACAGCAGGACATCGTTCGTCTCCCTTGTCCTTGGAACTTCTCTGACTCGGTAATCTGGAGGATCTCAGGATCGTCACTCGGGATCGTCAGATCGTCAAACCATCACCCTCACCATCATCATCACCATCACCCTCACCCTCACCATCATCATCATCACCATCATCATCATCATCATCATCATCAATCAACCAGAAGGTCTACAGCCGACCCGTGTGATGTCAGACGGTATCGGACTCTCCAGCAGGAACCCGATCGGAGCTTCCCTCACGGTTATGTTCGGTGTTCAGTTCTGAGTGACTGTTGCTCTGCCAGCAACTTCCTGCCGCCAGCAGGGGGAGCTGTGTTGGTTGTTGGAGCAGCTCCCAGCGTCTCTGAGTCGCTCTGTGCAGACTAATACCCCACCGAGTCCTGAATGAGTCCTGAACTGTGGCTCCGACTCGTTCCAGCATTCTGGAACTGTTTGTGAGGAAACGTCTGACGGCGAGTCGCTCTGACTCCGTTTCAGCTAACGGCAAGATTCCTGGTGGGGACTCTGGAAATCTATGTCTATGTCTCGTTTAATCAATGTGACCTGATCAGATGTGTAGAGGAATTGATGAAAACAGAGCGACTGATCAGTTTGTGCTCCTGACTTCTAGATTTCCCACGACTTGCTCTGACATTTGTTGAGCGTCCAGTTCCGTCGGGCTTGAAGCAAATCCACACGTGAATGTTTTCTCAAGCCTTTCTGCCGCCGTGCCTCTGGTCTGGTTGATCCTGAGCCGAGGCACTTGGCCGCCCTCCGGTGCGTACGTGCCGCTCTCCGGTGCGTACGTGCCGCCCTCCGGGCGTACGTGCCGCCCTCCGGTGCGTACGTGCCGCTCTCCGGTGCGTACGTGCCGCTCTCCGGTGCGTACGTGCAGCTCTCCGGTGCGTACGTGCCGCTCTCCGGTGCGTACGTGCCGCTCTCCGGTGCGTACGTGCAGCTCTCCGGTGCGTACGTGCCGCTCTCCGGTGCGTACGTGCCGCTCTCCGGTGCGTACGTGCCGCCCTCCGGGCGTACGTGCCGCCCTCCGGTGCGTACGTGCCGCCCTCCGGTGCGTACGTGCCGCTCTCCGGTGCGTACGTGCCGCTCTCCGGTGCGTACGTGCCGCCCTCCGGTGCGTACGTGCCGCTCTCCGGTGCGTACGTGCCGCTCTCCGGTGCGTACGTGCAGCTCCGTGTGAACGCCGGCCCCCTGCTGTGCCACCGAGGAGGAGGAGGACGACACCGGGTCGCCTCTCCCGGCGTGCCGCCGCCGCCGCCGCCGCCTCGCCTCAGCATTTCCTGAAATCTGAAGCTATGCTGAGAATGTTGAGGCTGGAAGAACCACATCCTGGTGCGACTGAACGTCAGCGTGATGATGGACCTCCAGAGCCTCCGTCCCTCCTCCGGTTCTTCCTTTTCCAGCCGCCAGAGCCAAGTGGAACACCAGCGCCCCGATACAGTTCCCTGCTTCCTTCCTGCCTTTGGGAACAATAGTCCGACGTCCCAGCACCTCGCCGCCGCAGGAGGGCTGCAGAGGTCACCTGGTTCCCAAGGAGTTGTTGCAGCCGTGGCCTGGTGGACTGTGGGCCTGGTGGACTGTGGGCCTGGTGGACTGTGGGCCTGGTGGACTGTGGGCCTGGTGGACTGTGGGCCTGGTGGACTCACGGCCTGGTGGCCTGTAAGGACTGGTTGTCCGTGGGAGGAAGATGCTCCATTGACACTTTAGGAAAGAAATAGTTTTCAAGCTACAATCAGCTAGTTTGATGCTTAAGCTGTGAATGCTAATGATGCTAATGATGCTAATGATGCTAATGAACATCTGGTCTCTCATTGGTTGATGGTTCTACTGTAGGTCCTGGTTGGTTCTACTGTAGGTCCTGGTTGGTTCTACTGTAGGTCCTGGTCTAAGCAGAGACCCAACAGACAGACGTCGTGTCGTTTCTTGAATCCAGTCGATCTCCAGTGTTTCCATCACATCATGAAAACATGAAAACATGAAAACATGAAAACATGCTGCAGATCTACTGGATTCACCACAGTAACTTCCTCCACCACTAGAGTAACTTCCTCCACCACCAGAGTAACTTCCTCCACCACCAGAGTAACTTCCTCCACCACTAGAGTAACTTCCTCCACCACCAGAGTAACTTCCTCCACCACTAGAGTAACTTCCTCCACCACTAGAGTAACTTCCTCCACCAGAGTAACTTCCTCCACCGGAGTAACTTCCTCCACCACCAGAGTAACTTCCTCCACCGGAGTAACTTCCTCCACCACCAGAGTAACTTCCTCCACCACCACAGTAACTTCCTCCACCAGAGTAACTTCCTCCACCGGAGTAACTTCCTCCACCACCAGAGTAACTTCCTCCACCGGAGTAACTTCCTCCACCACTAGAGTAACTTCCTCCACTAGAGTAACTTCCTCCACTAGAGTAACTTCCTCCACCGCTAGAGTAACTTCCTCCACCACTAGAGTAACTTCCTCCACCGGAGTAACTTCCTCCACTAGAGTAACTTCCTCCACTAGAGTAACTTCCTCCACCGCTAGAGTAACTTCCTCCACCACTAGAGTAACTTCCTCCACCGGAGTAACTTCCTCCACCACCAGAGTAACTTCCTCCACTAGAGTAACTTCCTCCACCACCAGAGTAACTTCCTCCACCAGAGTAACTTCCTCCACCACCAGAGTAACTTCCTCCACCAGAGTAACTTGAGTTGAGACGATCAGCAGAAAGAGGCGACCAAGTTACTTTGAAGTAATTTATTCGGTTTACAGACGGAGAGTTTTCCTTTCAGACGCTCAGAAGAGGCACAAAGACTTTCTGCTAGAGGAGGCGCTCACACCTCCTCCACCTCCACCTCCTCCTCCTCCTCCTCCTCGTAGTGTCGGTTTCTTTTGATCACCTCCTCCACCGTCAGCTCCTCCACCTCCTCGCTGTCCCAGAAGCCCTCCTCCTGCTCCCCCGCCCCCGGAGACGGGACCACAGTGAGGCTTTCATCTCCTTTCATCTCCTCCTGCAGCACGCCTCCTCCGCCCTCCTCCACCTCCTCCATCTCCTCCTCCTGCTGCAGGTCCGTCACATCCTCCTCCCCGGAGCTGGTGTGGACGTCCACGCAGCTGTCCTCAGTGGACGAGTCCGGGCTGAGCTGAGGAGGCGCGGGTGGAGGCGAGGGGCTGCGTCTCCTGGCGGGTGGAGGAGGCGAGGGGCTGCGTCTCCTGGCGGGAGGAGGAGGCGAGGGGCTGCGTCTCCTGGTGGGTGGAGGTGAGGGGCTGCGTGGAGGCGAGGGGCTGCGTCTCCTGGCGGGTGGAGGCGAGGGGCTGCGTCTCCTGGCGGGAGGTGGAGGAGCCAGGTCGCTCGCTGCCCGGGTAAAGGCCATGCTGCGCTCCTTCAGGGAGGAGGTGCGGTGCAGACGGGGGGACCCCGGGGCCTCCTCCTCGGGGGGCCACTTCCCCCTGACGGTCCTGCCCCCGGAGCCTCCGTCGGCGGCCCTGGGAGACTCCTCTGGCTCCGCCCCCGGCGGCGGCGGCCAGGAGATCTTGAGGCGGCGGGCCTCGGCCGGCCGCTCGCTCTTCTCGCCGGACGCCTGGCCCAGAGCCTCCATGGTGGCGGCCAGCACCGTCACCTTGGCCAGGGGGGAGGCCTCCACGCCGGGGCCGCCGGGCTCCCGGGGTGGAGGAGGCTCCGGCGCCGGGCTCTGGGCGGAGCCTCCGCCCGGCGCCGGGGCATCCCCTGCCTCCACCCGGCTCTCCCACAGCTCCTTGTGCGGCCGGTGGCCGAAGCCCTCGTCGTAGTTTCCTTTGGCCTTGAACAGCTGGCAGAAGTGAGGCTTGCAGTACACCGTGCTGTGCAGGGAGGCGTAGTTCCCCAGGCTGCAGGCAGGGGGGGACAGGGGGGGACAGGGGGGGGGGGGGGGGGGGGTTAGCAGACTGGACCTGTACGTCTCAGACCTGGACCAGGACCAGGACCAGGACCAGGACTGACCTCAGCTTGGTGTTGCAGTGGCAGCAGCGGAAGCAGGAGCCGTGGTAAACCTGCTGGTTGGCCACCAGCCTCTCCAGAGGATACACCGTCTTCTGACACGACACACAACTCTCTCTCTCCGCCACACGGAACACCTGTGGGGAGGGGGGGGGGAGGGAGAGTGAGAGAGAGAGAGACAGAGTGAGAGAGAGAGAGAGAGCCAGAGAGAGAGAGAGACAGACAGAGGGAGAGAGAGACAGAGGGAGAGAGACAGACAGAGGGAGAGAGAGACAGAGGGAGAGAGACAGACAGAGGGAGAGAGAGACAGAGAGAGAGACAGAGAGAGAGAGACAGACAGACAGACAGAGAGACAGACAGAGAGAGAGAGAGACAGACAGACAGACAGAGAGACAGACAGACAGAGGGAGAGAGAGACAGAGAGAGAGAGACAGACAGACAGAGGGAGAGAGAGACAGAGAGAGAGAGAGAGAGACAGACAGACAGACAGACAGACAGACAGACAGACAGACAGACAGACAGACAGACAGACAGACAGACAGACAGACAGAGAGAGAGAGACAGAGAGAGAGAGACAGACAGACAGAGGGAGAGACAGATTAAAACCCGTCTGCACGTCCCTCCATCGTCTCCTCAGAAAGTGAGTGGACAACTGACCCGAGACGTTTTGACCTGAGACGAGTCTTTCTGACCGGAGGACGAAGGAGGAGGAAGAGGAGGAGAGCCTGCAGGAGGAGGAGGAGGAGCAATGAGCAGCAGCAGCCACCAGGGGGAGCTCAACCAGTTCAGCCTCAATTCAAAAAATTACTTTGAGAAAAACGTGAAATATAATGCTGATCGACTGATCAACAAACTGATCAACAAACTGATCAATAAACTGATCAATAAACTGATCAACAAACTGATCAATAAACTGATCAATAAACTGATCAACAAACTGATCAACAAACTGATCAATAAACTGATCAATAAACTGATCAACAAACTGATCAACAAACTGATCAATAAACTGATCAATAAACTGATCAACAAACTGATCAACAAACTGATCAATAAACTGATCAATAAACTGATCAATAAACTGAACCTGATGAAGGATCAATAACCAGCTTCATGGTGGAGCAGTTAATAATACCTCAAGTACTTTTACAATCAACACTTTCAGTACGTCACTTTAATGTGAAGTTTTTACTGATCTGATTTATCCGTTAGTCTGGTTAGTCTGGTTTAGTCTGGTTAGTCTGGTTTAGTCTGTTTAGTCGGGTTAGTCTGGTTAGTCTGGTTTAGTCTGGTTAGTCTGGTTTAGTCTGGTTAGTCTGGTTAGTCTGGTTTAGTCTGTTTAGTCGGGTTAGTCGGGTTAGTCGGGTTAGTCTGGTTAGTCTGGGTTAGTCTGGTTAGTCTGGTTAGTCGGGTTAGTCTGGTTTAGTCTGTTTAATCTGGTTAAGTCTGGGTTAGTCTGGGTTAGTCATCTCAGTGGAGCTTCTTCTCAATAGAGCTCAGTAGAGCGCTGCAGGTTCTAGGAGCGCTGCAGGTTCTAGGAACGCTGCAGGTTCTAGGAGCGCTGCAGGTTCTAGGAGCGCTGCAGGTTCTAGGAACGCTGCAGGTTCTAGGAACGCTGCAGGTTCTAGAAGCACTGCAGGTTCTAGGAGCGCTGCAGGTTCTAGAAGCACTGCAGGTTCTAGGAGTGCTGCAGGTTCTAGAAGTGCTGCAGGTTCTAGGAGTGCTGCAGGTTCTAGAAGCACTGCAGGTTCTAGGAGCGCTGCAGGTTCTAGGAACGCTGCAGGTTCTAGGAACGCTGCAGGTTCTAGAAGCACTGCAGGTTCTAGGAGCGCTGCAGGTTCTAGAAGCACTGCAGGTTCTAGGAGTGCTGCAGGTTCTAGAAGTGCTGCAGGTTCTAGGAGTGCTGCAGGTTCTAGAAGCACTGCAGGTTCTAGGAGCGCTGCAGGTTCTAGAAGCGCTGCAGATTCTAGGAGCGCTGCAGGTTCTAGGAGTGCTGCAGGTTCTAGAAGCACTGCAGGTTCTAGGAGTGCTGCAGGTTCTAGAAGTGCTGCAGGTTCTAGGAGTGCTGCAGGTTCTAGAAGCACTGCAGGTTCTGGAGCCGCGAGGAGAAGAACAACAAGCACAGAAGCTCCAGTAAACGGTGACACGAGGAAGAACCGAAGGAGGAGGTACCGCCGTTCTCCGAGATGAAGGTTCTCCTGCCGTTGGCCTCAGACTCTGGACTCTGAAACCAAAGAACAAGGTGAAGGTTTGAGAGGAACCTCCAGAAGAAGAACCACAGGGAGATCCTCACCAGGTCCAGACAGAACGGAGGAACGTTCTCCTTCTGCTGCCCCCTGGAGGCCTCCAGCTGATCCGCCTGGACACAAAGGTGACGCAGAAGAAGAAGCTTAGCGAGCGGCGACAGGAAGTGCAGCTGTTCTGCAACCAAGAACCAAGAACCAAGAGAGGAACGGAGGAGAGGCAGAGCAGGACAGATGGAGGAAGAAGGGAAACGTGGTGAAACCTGATCAACTCACTTCCTGTCTCATCAAACTCCCGTTGGCAGAAGGGGGCGGGACTTCCTGTTTGGAGATGGCGGCCTGGTAGAGGGCCATCCTGTCGCGGAGAGGCGTGGCTTCTGCAAGACTCCCATCTGGAGAAAATGTAATCAGATTACAATCAGACCATGTCAGTACCCTCCACCGAGTCCAGACCACTTCCTGTCACTTCCTGTCTCAGGTCTGACCCAGTCTGACGGGACCAGGAGGTCAGAGGTCACGTCCAGGAAGGATCCGGAACAACAGGAGGGGAAGAGGACGCACGGCAGGCGGTGACATCATTGACCTACTGACCCACTGACCACTACTGACCCCCACTAACCATTACTAACCCACTGACCCCCACTAACCCACTGACGCCCACTAACCCACTGACCACTACTGACCCCCACTAACCATTACTAACCCACTGGCCCCACTAACCCACTGACCCCCACTAACCCACTGACCACTACTGACCCCCACTAACCATTACTAACCCACTGGCCCCACTAACCCACTGACCCCCACTAACCCACTGACCACTACTGACCCCCACTAACCCACTGACCCCCACTAACCATTACTAACCCACTGACCCCCACTAACCATTACTAACCTACTGACCCACTAACCATTACTAACCTACTGACCCCCACTAACCCACTAACCATTACAAACCTACTGACCCACTAGCCATTACTAACCTACTGACCCCCACTAACCATTGCTAACCCACTGACCCCCACTAACCATTACTAACCCACTGACCCCCACTAACCATTACTAACCCACTGACCCACTAACCATTACTAACCTACTGACCCACTAACCATTACTAACCTACTGACCCCCACTAACCATTACTAACCTACTGACCCACTAACCATTACTAACCCACTGACCCCCACTAACCATTACTAACCCACTGACCCCCACTAACCATTACTAACCAACTGACCCCCACTAACCATTACTAACCCACTGACCCCCACTAACCATTACTAACCTACTGACCCCCACTAACCATTACTAACCCACTGACCCCCACTAACCATTACTAACCAACTGACCCCCACTAACCATTACTAACCTACTGACCCACTAACCATTACTAACCTACTGACCCCCACTAACCATTACTAACCAACTGACCCACTAACCATTACTAACCCACTGACCCCCACTAACCATTACTAACCTACTGACCCACTAACCATTACTAACCTACTGACCCCCACTAACCATTACTAACCAACTGACCCACTAACCATTACTAACCTACTGACCCACTAACCATTACTAACCCACTGACCCCCACTAACCATTACTAACCTACTGACCCCCACTAACCATTACTAACCCACTGACCCCCACTAACCATTACTAACCTACTGACCCCCACTAACCATTACTAACCCACTGACCCCCACTAACCATTACTAACCCACTAACCCCCACTAACCATTACTAACCTACTGACCCACTAACCATTACTAACCTACTGACCCCCACTAACCATTACTAACCAACTGACCCACTAACCATTACTAACCCACTGACCCCCACTAACCATTACTAACCTACTGACCCACTAACCATTACTAACCTACTGACCCCCACTAACCATTACTAACCAACTGACCCACTAACCATTACTAACCAACTGACCCACTAACCATTACTAACCTACTGACCCCCACTAACCATTACTAACCTACTGACCCTGTAATGATCAGACCAGAAAGAGGAAGGAAACTTGGAGCAGCAAAATATTTTCCTTCAGGGAGGAAAGGAAGTGTTTTCCTTCAGGGAGGAAAGGAAGTGAATTCTTCACTTCCTGAGACGTGTCCTCAGGAGAGACGGTGGAAAGTGAAGAGACGGAGACAGAGAGACGGAGAGACGGGAGACAGAGAGACGGGAGACAGAGAGACAGAGACAGAGAGACACAGAGAGAGAGAGACAGAGAGAAGAGACTCATGTTGAGACACTGGACCTACCTCCTAGAAGCTGGTCCATGATGGCAGAGCTGCTCCCTCCAGTCCCACTGCACCTCTGGAGACACAACCAGGACCAGTCACACACAACCACAACCAGGACCAGTCACACAACCACAACCAGGACCAGTCACACAACCACAACCAGGACCACAACCAGACAGAACCAGACCCAGACAGAACCAGAACCAGACAGAACCACAGCCAGCGGCCCGGTGAGACACAAAGAACAAGAAACACTGAGAGCAAACAGCAGGAAGCTGCAGCGTCCATAATGAAGTTAGTGTGTGTGTGTGTGTGTGTGTGTGTGTGTGTGTGTGTGTGTGTGTGTGTGTGTGTGTGTGTGTGTGTGTGTGTGTGTGTGTGTGTGTGTGTGTGTGTGTGTGTGTGTGTGTGTGTGTGTGTGTAATCCCTTGATGAGCTCAGACAGACAGTCTGTACGTGGCGACTAAACAAACCGATCATCTGCTTATTTATAGACCTGATATCGCTCAATACTGGTTCTGGTCCAGGCCCTGGTTTTGGTCCAGGCCCTGGTTCTGGTCCAGGCCCTGGTTTTGGTCCAGGTCCTGGTTCTGGTCCAGGCCCTGGTTCTGATCCAGCAAGCTGCTCCACCTGGTCCCTGAAGGACACCAGGTCCTCTGGGTCCAACTTCAGTAAAGTCTGGATTTTAAAGAAACAGGAAACCAGTTGGAGCTCCTCCTCCCCTGGTAAACCAGGTGACTGGACCAGTAAACCAGGTGAAACTGGACCAGCAAACCAGGTGAAACTGGACCAACAAACCAGGTGAAACTAGACCAACAAACCAGGTGAAACTGGACCAGTAAACCAGGTGAAACTAGACCAACAAACCAGGTGAAACTGGACCAGTAAACCAGGTGAAACTGGACCAACAAACCAGGTGAAACTAGACCAGTAAACCAGGTGAAACTGGACCAACAAACCAGGTGAAACTAGACCAGTAAACCAGGTGAAACTGGACCAACAAACCAGGTGAAACTAGACCAGTAAACCAGGTGAAACTGGACCAACAAACCAGGTGAAACT
>NW_027662246.1:12500-40000 GCF_963422515.1 Blennius ocellaris | reverse complement strand
CCCACCCTGCGCTGCAGGTGGAGGCTGGAGGCCTGTGGACGGGTGGGGCGGGGTCTGGGGTGGGGGTGAGCTCAGGGGTGAGGTCATGGGTGGGGTTCGGGGCGGGAGTGGGGTCAGGGGTGAGGTCATGGGTGGGGTTAGGGGCGGGGGTGGGGTCAGAGGTGAGGTCAGGGGCGAAGTTTGGGGCGGGGGTGAGTTCAGGGGTGGGGTCAGGGGTGAGGTCAGGTGTGGGGGCGGGGTCAGGGGCGGAGCTCTCCGGACCGCCTGCTGCTCCCAACGTTTCTTCAACACGCTCAGATTTCCACTGAGCAGAAGAAGCTCTGCAGCCTGAAACACACGACTAGTGAGTCACCCTCCACCTCCACCCTCCACCTCCACCCTCCACCACCACCGTGTCCCTCCACCCACACAGTCACCCTCCACCTCCACCGTGTCCCTCCACCCCCACCTCCACCCTCCACCACCACCGTGTCCCTCCACCCACACAGTCACCCTCCGCCTCCACCGTGTCCCTCCACCTCCACCTCCACCCTCCACCACCACCGTGTCCCTCCACCCACACAGTCACCCTCCACCTCCACCACCACCGTGTCCCTCCACCCACACAGTCACCCTCCACCTCCACCGTGTCCCTCCACCCCCACCTCCACCCTCCACCACCACCGTGTCCCTCCACCCACACAGTCACCCTCCGCCTCCACCGTGTCCCTCCACCTCCACCTCCACCCTCCACCACCACCGTGTCCCTCCACCCACACAGTCACCCTCCACCTCCACCACCACCGTGTCCCTCCACCCACACAGTCACCCTCCACCTCCACCGTGTCCCTCCACCCCCACCGTCACCCTCCACCACCACCGTGTCCCTCCACCCACACAGTCACCCTCCACCTCCACCACCACCGTGTCCCTCCACCCCCACCGTGTCCCTCCACCCCCACCGTCACCCTCCACCACCACCCTCCACCCACACAGTCACCCTCCACCTCCACCGTGTCCCTCCACCCCCACCGTCACCCTCCACCACCACCCTCCACCCACACAGTCACCCTCCACCTCCACCGTGTCCCTCCACCCCCACCGTCACCCTCCACCACCACCCTCCACCCACACAGTCACCCTCCACCTCCACCGTGTCCCTCCACCCCCACCGTCACCCTCCACCACCACCCTCCACCCACACAGTCACCCTCCACCTCCACCCCCTTTGATCAGCATGAATTGATGCTAATTATTGATGCTAGGCTATCTTCATGTCTCCTCATGAGGAGGAGGAGCCTCTGACGGGATGAACGCTGAGGGAAGGCCCCCCCCCCTCCTCCTCCTCCCCCTCCTCCTCCCCTCCCCCTCCTACTCCCCCCCTCCCCCTCCTCTTCTTCCTCCTCCTCCTCCACCTCCCCCCCTCCTCCCTCCCTTCCTCCTCCTCCTCCTCGGAGATACAGCCTACTCGTCCTTCCTGTCTCCTTTCCTATCCACTTGTCCTTAATTCTGTGGATGATGTCACCAGGTTAAGTAAAGGTGTTAGGAGGCTTCCTAAAGGAGTTAAGGAAAGGTGTTAGGTTTCCTAAAGCATCAGTGTCTCCTCGGGTGAAGGAAGCATCAGTGTTTCCTAGGCTGAAGGAAGCATCAGTGTTTCCTAGGCTAAAGGAAGCATCAGTGTTTCCTAGGCTGAAGGAAGCATCAGTGTTTCCTAGGCTAAAGGAAGCATCAGTGTTTCCTAGCTGAAGGAAGCATCAGTGTTTCCTAGGCTAAAAGGAAGCATCAGTGTTTCATAGGCTAAAGGAAGCATGAGTGTTTCCTAGGCTGAAGGAAGCATCAGTGTTTCCTAGGCTACAGGAAGCATCAGTGTTTCCTAGGGTGAAGGAAGCATCAGTGTTTCCTAGGCTGAAGGAGGCTCTAAAGGAAGCATTGAGCCTCCTTTCCTCAGCTTCGTCTCACTCAGACTGTCCTCATCATGTCCGCTTAAACACTTCTGGATTTAAGGACAAGTGGATAGGAAAGGAGATAAGAAGGACTGTTAGGATGCACCCCAGGTCCCGTCAATCTGAACTCAGATCACTGGTCCAGAACCGGTCCAGAACTCTTCCAGAACTGGTCCAGAACCGGTCCAGAACTCTTCCAGAACCGGTCCAGAACCCTCCACCTCAGAACACCAGGTACCAACCGTGTTCTTCTTCTCTGCGTGTCCCTCCTCTGCTGCCAGCTGGTACCTGGAGAGACACCATGACCAGGTGGGCGTTATCCAGTCGGAGCTCCACCTGGTGGAGCTCACCTGGTGGAGCTCACCTGGTGGGACTCACCTGGAGAAGCGCTCGGCGATGGCGGTGCTCCTGGCCCGGGTGGAGACGATGGACAGCTCCTTGGCAGTGACCCTCAGGGACTGGGACGTCCACTGCCGGCGTCCAAACAGAGCGGTGGAGGACATGGTGGAGGACATGACGGAGACCGTCCACCTCCAGGGA
Organism: Blennius ocellaris; assembly: GCF_963422515.1. Taxonomy (NCBI): domain Eukaryota; kingdom Metazoa; phylum Chordata; class Actinopteri; order Blenniiformes; family Blenniidae; genus Blennius; species Blennius ocellaris. The sequence continues at coordinate 37,538 of NW_027662246.1, read as the reverse complement.
CCACTGACTCTGGTAGACCGTCTGTGGGCTCAACCCGGGTCGCCTCGGGGCTCAGGTGGAGCTCAGGTAGGAGGCAGGTGGAGCTCAGTTGGGAGGCAGGTGGAGCGAGGTAGGAGACAGGTGGAGCTCAGGTGGGACACAGGTAGAAGACAGGTGGAGCTCAGGTGGGAGACAGGTGGAGCTAGGTAGGACACAGGTGGAGCTCAGATTGGAGACAGGTGGAGCTGAGGTAGGAGACAGGTAGAAGACAGGTGGAGCTCAGGTAGGAGACAGGTGGAGCTCAGGTGGGACACAGGTGGAGCTCAGGTAGGAGACAGGTGGAGTTCAGGTGGGAGACAGGTGGAGCTCAGGTAGGAGACAGGTAGGAGACAGGTGGAGCTCAGGTGGGACACAGGTGGAGCTCAGGTAGGAGACAGGTGGAGTTCAGGTGGGAGACAGGTGGAGCTCAGGCAGGAGACAGGTCGAGTTCAGGTAGGAGACAGGTGGAGTTCAGGTAGGAGACAGGTGGAGCTCAGGTAGGAGACAGGTGGAGCTCAGGTAGGAGACAGGTAGAAGACAGGTGGAGCTCAGGTAGGAGACAGGTGGAGCTCAGGTGGGACACAGGTGGAGCTCAGGTAGGAGACAGGTAGAAGACAGGTGGAGTTCAGGTAGGAGACAGGTGGAGTTCAGGTGGGACACAGGTGGAGCTCAGGTAGGAGACAGGTGGAGTTCAGGTGGGAGACAGGTGGAGCTCAGGTAGGAGACAGGTAGGAGACAGGTGGAGCTCAGGTGGGACACAGGTGGAGCTCAGGTAGGAGACAGGTGGAGTTCAGGTGGGAGACAGGTGGAGCTCAGGTAGGAGACAGGTCGAGTTCAGGTAGGAGACAGGTGGAGTTCAGGTAGGAGACAGGTAGAAGACAGGTGGAGCTCAGGTAGGAGACAGGTGGAGCTCAGGTAGGAGACAGGTAGAAGACAGGTGGAGCTCAGGTAGGAGACAGGTGGAGCTCAGGTGGGACACAGGTGGAGCTCAGGTAGGAGACAGGTAGAAGACAGGTGGAGTTCAGGTAGGAGACAGGTAGAAGACAGGTGGAGCTCAGGTAGGAGACAGGTAGAAGACAGGTGGAGCTCAGGTAGGAGACAGGTAGAAGACAGGTGGAGCTCAGGTAGGAGACAGGTGGAGCTCAGGTGGGACACAGGTGGAGTTCAGGTAGGAGACAGGTAGAAGACAGGTGGAGCTCAGGTAGGAGACAGGTGGAGCTCAGGTAGGAGACAGGTAGAAGACAGGTGGAGCTCAGGTAGGAGACAGGTGGAGCTCAGGTGGGACACAGGTGGAGCTCAGGTAGAAGACAGGTGGAGCTCAGGTAGAAGACAGGTGGAGTTCAGGTGGGACACAGGTAGGACCCCCCCCCAGGTCCAGAACTCACCAGGTCTCTGGTTCCTTCAGGCTGGAACATGAAGTTCTGCTCCGCTTCACTCCTGGAAGCTTCAATCAGCACTACTTCTTCTCAGCCAGCAGCTCGATCCCTCCGCCGGCAGGGCGCTCTGCGGTCAGGCTGCGGTGCGTTCAGGAGCACCTGGAAAGTAGGAAATATCTTATTATGACCATCAACACGTTTCCCAGATTGATGAACGGAACACAGCACATGGTGGGAACTGGTGGTCTGTAGACAACTGGTGGTCTGCAGAAGACAACTGGTGGTCTGCAGGCAACGGGTGGTCTGTAGACAACTGGTGGTCTGCAGAAGACAACTGGTGGTCTGAAGACAACTGGTGGTCTGTAGAAGACAACTGGTGGTCTGTAGACAACTGGTGGTCTGCAGAAGACAACTGGTGGTCTGCAGACAACTGGTGGTCTGTAGACAACTGGTGGTCTGTAGAAGACAACTGGTGGTCTGCAGGCAACTGGTGGTCTGTAGACAACTGGTGGTCTGTAGACAACTGGTGGTCTGTAGAAGACAACTGGTGGTCTGCAGGCAACTGGTGGTCTGTAGGCAACTGGTGGTCTGCAGAAGACAACTGGTGGTCTGTAGGCAACTGGTGGTCTGTAGAAGACAACTGGTGGTCTGCAGGCAACTGGTGATCTGTAGACAACTGGTGGTCTGTAGACAACTGGTGGTCTGTAGAAGACAACTGGTGGTCTGCAGGCAACTGGTGATCTGTAGACAACTGGTGGTCTGTAGACAACTGGTGGTCTGCAGAAGACAACTGGTGGTCTGCAGGCAACTGGTGGTCTGTAGACAACTGGTGGTCTGTAGACAACTGGTGGTCTGCAGAAGACAACTGGTGGTCTGTAGACAACTGGTGGTCTGCAGAAGACAACTGGTGGTCTGCAGGCAACTGGTGATCTGTAGACAACTGGTGGTCTGTAGACAACTGGTGGTCTGCAGAAGACAACTGGTGGTCTGCAGGCAACTGGTGGTCTGTAGACAACTGGTGGTCTGTAGACAACTGGTGGTCTGCAGAAGACAACTGGTGGTCTGTAGACAACTGGTGGTCTGTAGAAGACAACTGGTGGTCTGTAGAAGACAACTGGTGGTCTGCAGAAGACAACTGGTGGTCTGTAGAAGACAACTGGTGGTCTGTAGACAACTGGTGGTCTGTAGAAGACAACTGGTGGTCTGTAGAAGACAACTGGTGGTCTGTAGACAACTGGTGGTCTGCAGAAGACAACTGGTGGTCTGTAGACAACTGGTGGTCTACAGACAACTGGTGGTCTACATGAGGCAACTGGGGATATAATTTGTTGACACACCGGACTGGCTGCAGGTTTGACTCACATCCAGGAGGCACAGCTTGTTTTTGTTTTTGTTTTTGTTTCTGTTTTTGTCGCTGTGTTGAAACTCTCATATCTGGAAACTTTCTCACTTTTCTGAGTTAACCTCATATTATACGTCTTCATTTAAACAGCGACTCTCGAGCATAAAGCGTTTTTCATTTCAGGACAATGAAACAGAACCAGAACCTCCGTCAGGACCGAACCTGTGAGACAGTCTGGACCTGGTTCTGCCAGACGAAACGTCCTGAAGCTGAAGAGTCACCGGAACCAAACGGTCCCGCAACACTTCTGTTCAGAACGTCCATCAGAACTGGACGAGCAGCAGGAGAAACCAGTTCTGAAGTACTCTTGTCTCCTAAACGTAGTACCAGTGAGTACTCCTTTGATGTATTACTTTGACTGTCTGAAGGTGGAAGGGAGTCGCTGAGAGCCGCTTGTGGGTCAGAAGGAAACAGTTTGACCCTTTAAAAACAACTTTCTGGAAGGTTCCAGAGACACAAACAGGCCTGAGGTCTGTTCTTGTGTTTGTCTCTTTATTCAGCGAGGAGTTCCGCTCGAGTCCAGCAGGGGGCGATGGGGCGCTCTGAGTGGAGGACGAGTGTGATGTTTCCCTACCGCCGCCAGATGGCAGTAATGACCTGCTAGACCCTACCTGCTAGACTCTACCTGCTAGACTCTAGACTCTAGACTCTACCTGCTAGACTCTACCTGCTAGACTCTAGACTCTAGACCCTACCTGCTAGACTCTTCCTGCTAGACTCTAGACTCTAGACTCTACCAGACTCTACCTGCTAGACTCTACCTGCTAGACTCTAGACTCTAGACCCTACCTGCTAGACTCTACCTGCTAGACTCTACCTGCTAGACCCTACCTGCTAGACTCTACCTGCTAGACTCTAGAATCTAGACCCTACCTGCTAGACTCTACCTGCTAGACTCTACCTGCTAGACCCTACCTGCTAGACTCTACCTGGTAGACTCTAGACTCTAGACTCTACCTGCTAGACTCTACCTGCTAGACTCTACCTGCTAGACTCTACCTGCTAGACTCTAGACTCTAGACTCTACCTGCTAGACTCTAAACTCTAGACTCTACCAGACTCTACCTGCTAGACTCTACCTGCTAGACTCTACCTGCTAGACTCTACCTGCTAGACTCTAGACTCTAGACTCTAGTCTCTACCTGCTAGACTCTACCTGCTAGACTCTACCTGCTAGACTCTAGACTCTAGACTCTACCAGACTCTACCTGCTAGACTCTAGACTCTAGACTCTAGACTCTAGTCTCTACCTGCTAGACTCTACCTGCTAGACTCTACCTGCTAGACTCTAGACTCTAGACTCTACCAGACTCTACCTGCTAGACTCTAGACTCTAGACTCTAGACTCTACCTGCTAGACTCTAGTCTAGCAGGTAGAGACTCTACCAGAGTCTACCAGGTAGAGTCTGAGGATTTGATTCAAACTATTTTGTTTTCAAACTTTATTGACAGAACATGAGAACATGAGAACATGAGAACGACACCTTGGTAACCATGTAAAACAATCTGAAACAAACAGATCGTCACATCTGACAGTCACCCCCTACCCACCAGTTACCCACCAGCTACCCACCAGTTACCCACCAGTTACCCACCAGTCACCCACCAGTTACCCACCAGTTACCCACCAGTCACCCACCAGTCACCCACCAGTTACCCACCAGTTACCCACCAGTTACCCACCAGCTACCCATCAGCTACCCACCAGCTACCCACCAGTCACCCACCAGTTACCCACCAGTTACCCACCAGTTACCCACCAGCTACCCATCAGCTACCCACCAGCTACCCACCAGTCACCCACCAGTCACCCACCAGCTACCCACCAGTCACCCACCAGTCACCCACCAGTTACCCACCAGTTACCCACCAGCTACCCACCAGTCACCCACCAGTCACCCACCAGTTACCCACCAGTTACCCACCAGCTACCCACCAGCTACCCACCAGTTACCCACCAGCTACCCACCAGTTACCCACCAGTTACCCACCAGTCACCCACCAGTTACCCACCAGCTACCCACCAGTTACCCACCAGTTACCCACCAGCTACCCACCAGTTACCCACCAGTCACCCACCAGTCACCCACCAGTTACCCACCAGTTACCCACCAGCTACCCACCAGCTACCCACCAGCTACTGACAAGTTAAAGTGTGTCCTTTGACTAGTTACAGATTGGTTTTAGATTCATGACTAGTTGCTGAATAGTTACTGAGCTGGTTTCAGGCTTTTTGTTGGCTGGTTGCTGACTAGTTGCTGACAAGTTGTTGACTAGATGCTGACTAGTTGTTGACTAGTTGTTGACTAGATGCTGACTAGTTGTGAACGAGTTGCTGATTAGTTGTTTAATAGATGCTGACTAGTTGTTGACTAGTTGCTAACTAGTTGTCAACTGGCTGCTGACTAGTTGTTGACTAGATGCTGGAATGCTTGTTAAGTTAGTTTGGAGCGTAAATGTTTATTCACTCTGTGTGTGTGTGTGTGTGTGTGTGTGTGTGTGTGTGTGTGTGTGTGTGTGTGTGTGTGTGTGTGTGTGTGTGTGTGTGTGTGTGTGTGTGTGTGTGTGTGTGTGTGTGAGAGAGCTTCTATTCAATCCAGCTAATCTTTATTGACACAGCTCCACATACGACAGTGGTTTCCAGGAGCTGGTGTTTATCTGCTGGTGAAGGTACAGCCTGGGGTAATCCTAGTTACACTGAGTAATCTGAGTAAAAACAGAAGCACGTGGTCGACGAGCTGATGCAGAAAGTCTCTGAAAACATGAATGGATGAATGTTGTGTGGCCATGAATGTTCTGGTCTGGAACTAATAACCAATACAGTGATCTATACCAGCTGCAGGAAATACCGTGTGTGTGAGTGTGTGTGTGTGTGTGTGAGTGTGTGTGAGTGTGTGTGTGTGTGTGTGTGTGTGTGTGTGAGTGTGTGTGTGTGTGTGTGTGTGTGTGAGTGTGTGTGTGAGTGTGTGTGTGTGTGTGTGTGTGTGTGTGTGTGGTACACAGATAAACCAGGAGACAGTGAACACATGTTTCCTGTCAGGAAGGGGGCTGAGTGTGTTGTGGTGGTGGTGGTGGGGGGGGTGGCAGAGCTCTGATTGGAGGAAACATGGGAGGATCCTGCACCTGGCTTTGATTTGGACCCGGGGTCCTGGTGGTTCTGGTTCATGAGGTCCTGGTGGTTCTGGTTCAGAGGGTCTAGATCCTGATCAATACCAGGTCTTCATCCCCTCAGTGTGATTGAATCGTTATATGAAGAACTGATGAAGCAACTTTATGTTCTGGCAGGGTGGGGGGGTCACATGGGGGGCTGGGGGGGTACCAGGGGGGTTGGGGGGGTTACGTGGGGGGGCTGGGGGAGTCACATGGGGGCTGGGGGGTCACATGGAGGGCTGGGGGGTACCAGGGGGGTGGGGGGGTCACATGGGGGGCTGGGGGGTCACATGGAGGGCTGGGGGGGTTACATGGGGGGCTGGGGGGGTTACATGGGGGCTGTGCGGGGTCACTTGGGGGGCTGGGGGTGTTACGTGGGGGCTGGGGGTAACATGGAGGGCTGGGGGGGTCACTTGGGGGGCTGGAGGGGGTCACATGGAGGGCTGGAGGGGTTACATGGGGGCTGTGCGGGGTCACTTGGGGGGCTGGGGGGTAGCAGAGGGGCTGGGGGGGTCACATGGGGGCTGGGGGGGTTACATGGAGGGCTGGGGGGTACCAGGGGGGGTGGGGGGGTCACATGGGGGGCTGGGGGGGTTACATGGGGGGCTGGGGGGGTTACATGGGGGCTGTGCGGGGTCACTTGGGGGGCTGGGGGTGTTACGTGGGGGCTGGGGGTTACATGGGGGGCTGGAGGGGTTACATGGGGGCTGTGCGGGGTCACTTGGGGGGCTGGGGGGGTAGCAGGGGGGTTGGGGGTGTTACGTGATGGCTAGGGGGGGGTCAGATGGGGCTGGGGGGGTTACAGGGGGAGCTGGGGGGGTCACATGGAGGGCTGGGGGGGTTACATGGGGGCTGTGCGGGGTCACTTGGGGGGCTGGGGGGGTAGCAGGGGGGTTGGGGGTGTTACGTGGGGGCTGGGGGGGTCAGATGGGGCTGGGGGGGTTACAGGGGGAGCTGGTATAGATAGATAGAGGGGATAGATAAATATAGTCAAAGAGAAGAGAGAACGAAAGACAAAGAAAGAGAGAGAGAGAATGAAAGAGAGACAAAGAGAGAGAGAGCAGGCAGAGAGAGAGAGAGAATGAGAGACAAAGAAAGAGAGAGAGAGAGAGAGAGAGAGAGAACGAGAGACAAAGAAAGAGAGAGAGAACGAGAGACAAAGAGAGAGAGAGAGAGAGACAGAGAGAGAGAGAGAGAGAGAGAGAGAGAGAGGCTGTCAGCAGTGATTAGCGGTCTCTCCCTCTCTCTAATCCTCCCCTCTCTATCTCTCTATCCCTCCATCCCTCCATCCCACCGGCCAATCACGCGCTGGCCCCGCCCCCTCGGAGGCGCTGCTCGCCGGTTAAAGGTTACCGCGGGCGGCCACGAGGCACGCGCACTTCCCTCTCGCGGCCCCGCCCTTCACACGCACGTGCGTTTCATCAGATTCCGCCGCAGCGCGCGTTGAAGAGGAGGACGGTGCTGGTGCGCATGCGCAGAGCTCGTAACGCCATCCCCACATCCAGGCGCGGACCCCCCGAGAGAGGAGGACCACGGTACCGGAGACACCGGAGACACCGGAGACACCGGAGACCCGACAGACCCGCTACCGGGAGCCACGGTGAGTCTGCGTGACGTCACGGCCCGTCCGCGGTGAGCCGCTCGAAGAGGCTCCGTCCGCTCATCATTACCGAGCCTCGTCCTCCGGTTCTGAGAGCCTCGTCCTCCGGTTCTGAGAGCCTCGTCCCGGTCCGTCCCGGTCCGGTTCTGAGAGCCTCGTCCCGGTCCGTCCCGGTCCGGTTCTGAGAGCCTCGACCCGGTCCGCTCCGCCCTTTCTGGGTCCGGACCGGAGGACCCGGGTCCGGTTAATTGGCTCCGGGACTCCGATGACTCATAATGAAGAAATCCTGGAGTTTAATGAGAAACTTTCTTCTGGCGCCAGTTGTCCTCCTGTTGGTCTGCAGGGATTGTCCCCCCCCCCCCCCTCTGTCCTCCTGTTGGTCTGCAGGGATTGTCCCCCCCCCCCCCCTCTGTCCTCCTGTTGGTCTGCAGGGATTGTCCCCCCCTCCCTCTGTCCCCCCTCTGTCCTCCCCTCTGTCCCCCCCTCTGTCCTCCTGTTGGTCTGCAGGGATTGTCCCCCCTCCCTCTGTCCCCCCCTCTGTCCTCCCCTCTGTCCCCCCCTCTGTCCTCCTGTTGGTCTGCAGGGATTGTCCCCCCTCCCTCTGTCCCCCCCTCTGTCCTCCCCTCTGTCCTCCTGTTGGTCTGCAGGGATTGTCCCCCCTCCCTCTGTCCTCCCCTCTGTCCCCCCCTCTGTCCTCCTGTTGGTCTGCAGGGATTGTCCCCCCCTCCCTCTGTCCCCCCCTCTGTCCTCCCCTCTGTCCCCCCTCTGTCCTCCTGTTGGTCTGCAGGGATTGTCCCCCCCCTCCCTCTGTCCCCCCCTCTGTCCTCCTGTTGGTCTGCAGGGATTGTCCCCCCCCTCCCTCTGTCCTCCCCGCTGTCCTCCCCGCTGTCCTCCCCTCTGTCCTCCTGTTGGTCCTCCCCTCTGTCCCCCCCTCTGTCCCCCCTCTGTCCTCCGATTGGTCCTCCCCTCTGTCCCCCCCTCTGTCCTCCGGTTGTGTCCCTCGTTGGACGTGTCAGTTGTGTGTGTGTCTCTGAACATTGTGTCCCTCCTGCTGGTTCTGCATCCTGCTGTGGTGGTTTACTGACAGGTCTGTCTCTGACGGAGGCTGACGGAGTGTGATGGAGTTGAACAGTGTGTGACGGAGGCTGACGGAGGCCCGTCCCGTTGCAGGGTGGAGGGAGTTCGTTGATGAGAAACACATTGAGGGGGTAGTGGGGGGTGGGGGGGTTCTCCTCATCTGTTCATTGGAAAGTTTTCCTCTTGGTGGCGCCGCCTCGCTCATTTCTATATTCTTCATTTTGTGTTTGTTGTTGTTTGTGAGGAGGAGGAGGAGGAGGAGGAGGAGGAGGAGGAGGAGGAGGAGGAGGAGGAGGAGGAGGAGGAGGAGGAGGAGGAGGAGGAGCAGCGGTCTGGGGTCACGACCCCTGGAGGAAGTCTTTGACTCCAACCTTGTCACTTCAGTGTGAGGTGACGGAGGAGTGACGGAGGAGTGAGGCCATCCTGCTCTTTCACGTTGTCCTTCCCTCTCTGGCCACCGGGGGCGCCGGACTCAAACAACACTGACCTGAAAAACCACCAATAGAGGGACGAGGAGACGCAACGTCTCCGGTCGAGGTTCAGGACAGACTAGGTGGAGGTCCCAGACCACCACCACCTAGAGGTAGACCTAGACCAGGTGCTAGAGGTAGACCTAGAGCAGGACCGAGAGGTAGACCTAGACCAGGTGCTAGAGGTAGACCTAGAGCAGGACCTAGAGGTAGACCTAGACCAGGTGCTAGAGGTAGACCTAGACCAGGTGCTAGAGCAGGACCTCCAGGGGGCTCAGTAGCTGGCCCTGAGCCAGAACCCCAGGCTTAAAGAAAGGGATCTGGAGGCTGGGCTGCCTCTCTACTGCCCCCTACAGGGATTGAGACTCTCTCCTGCCCCCTACAGTGATTGAGACTCTCTCCTGCCCCCTACAGTGATTGACTCTCTACTGCCCCCTACAGTGATTGAGACTCTCTCCTGCCCCCTACAGTGATTGAGACTCTCTCCTGCCCCCTACAGTGATTGAGACTCTCTCCTGCCCCCTACAGTGATTGAGACTCTCTACTGCCCCCTACAGTGATTGACTCTCTACTGCCCCCTACAGTGATTGAGACTCTCTACTGCCCCCTACAGTGATTGAGACTCTCTACTGCCTCCTACAGTGATTGAGACTCTCTACTGCCTCCTACAGTGATTGACTCTCTACTGCCCCCTACAGTGATTGAGACTCTCTCCTGCCCCCTACAGTGATTGAGACTCTCTCCTGCCCCCTACAGTGATTGACTCTCTCCTGCCCCCTACAGTGATTGAGACTCTCTACTGCCCCCTACAGGGATTGAGACTCTCTACTGCCCCCTACAGGGATTGAGACTCTCTCCTGCCCCCTACAGGGTGTGAGACTCTCTCCTGCCCCCTGCAGGGTGTGAGACTCTCTCCTGCCCCCTACAGTGATTGAGACTCTCTCCTGCTCCCTACAGTGATTGAGACTCTCTCCTGCTCCCTACAGTGATTGAGACTCTCTACTGCCCCCTACAGGGATTGAGACTCTCTCCTGCCCCCTACAGGGATTGAGACTCTCTACTGCCCCCTACGGTGATTGAGACTCTCTACTGCCCCCTACAGTGATTGAGACTCTCTACTGCCCCCTACAGTGATTGAGACTCTCTCCTGCTCCCTACAGGGATTGAGACTCTCTACTGCCCCCTACAGTGATTGAGACTCTCTCCTGCCCCCTACAGGGATTGAGACTCTCTCCTGCCCCCTACAGGGTGTGAGACTCTCTCCTGCCCCCTGCAGGGTGTGAGACTCTCTCCTGCCCCCTGCAGGGCGCCCCCTCCATGTGGAGATAGCGTGACGGAGCGCTGCAGCGGCTCATTGTCCTGAAACGGCCCGGCTATTATTAGCCGGGTCACCGGGGACATTCTGTCAACGTGGTGGAGGAAAGTGGCTGAGCGCTACGTCAGGTTCCCTCTGTGGCCAGCAGGGGGGCCTCTGGGGGGGACCAGCAATGTGAGGACCATCAAGGTGACCTCTGGGGGGGGGGCAGCAAGGTGACCTCTGGGGGGGGCAGCAAGGTGACCTCTGTGAGGACCAGCAAGGTGACCTCTGGGGGGGGCAGCAAGGTGACCTCTGGGGGGGACCAGCAGGGTGACCTCTAGGGGGGGACCATCAAGGTGACCTCTGGGGGGGCAGCAAGGTGACCTCTGGGGGGGACCAGCAGGGTGACCTCTAGGGGGGGACCATCAAGGTGACCTCTGGGGGGGGCAGCAAGGTGACCTCTGGGGGGGTCCAGCAAGGTGACCTCTGGGGGGGGACCATCAAGGTGACCTCTGGGGGGGGCAGCAAGGTGACCTCTGGGGGGGTCCAGCAAGGTGACCTCTGGGGGGGACCAGCAGGGTGACCTCTTGGGGGGGACCATCAAGGTGACCTCTTGGGGGGGACCAGCAAGGTGACCTCTAGGGGGGGACCATCAAGGTGACCTCTGGGGGGGACCAGCAGGGTGACCTCTAGGGGGGGACCATCAAGGTGACCTCTGGGGGGACCAGCAGGCTGTTTCCTCTAGACCATGACCCTGGCCGAGGACGGAAAGCTGCAGGGTTCCTGCTCGTCAGCAGAAAGTCCTGATCGCTGAGTCAGTCTTTAGTCCGTCATGTTTCCACTGTGTAATGATCCTGAACCTGCAGGGTCCAGGGTCTATCCTGCACCTGCAGGGTCCAGGGTCTATCCTGAAGCAGCAGGGTCCAGGTTCATCCTGAAGCAGCAGGGGGTCTCCCTGGTTCCCCTCCTTCATTGTACCTCAGACAGTTTTCCACTTCAACTCTTAGCAACGACCTTTAATTCTCTCGTCTCCTGTTGACCTTCAAGACCACGTCCAGAAGAAAAACTCTCTCTTGTCTCCCGGCCTTCTACATAAACATTCCGTCCTCACGTCCCCATGAGGTCTCAACACCAGGCTGCAGTTCACCTGCAGGCCTGTAGGGGCGCTGTGACTCACTGAACACACCTAGACCGAGCACATAGAACTGTAGAAGTAGATTCCTGCTCATGAACCTGTATATAACTCTAGTTCTATAGGTCTATGGCCCCGCTCCTCCTGCTGCTAGCGTCAGTAGCTTCTAGTTCTATAGGTCTATGGCCCTGCTCCTCCTGCTGCTAGCGTCAGTAGCTTCTAGTTCTATAGGTCTATGGCCCTGCTCCTCCTGCTGCTAGCGTCAGTAGCTTCTAGTTCTATAGGTCTATGGCCCCGCTCCTCCTGCTGCTAGCGTCAGTAGCTTCTAGTTCTATAGGTCTATGGCCCTGCTCCTCCTGCTGCTAGCGTCAGTAGCTTCTAGCTCTATAGGTCTATGGCCCTGCTCCTCCTGCTGCTAGAGTCAGTAGCTTCTAGTTCTATAGGTCTATGGCCCTGCTCCTCCTGCTGCTAGCGTCAGTAGCTTCTAGTTCTATAGGTCTATGGCCCTGCTCCTCCTGCTGCTAGAGTCAGTAGCTTCTAGTTCTATAGGTCTATGGCCCTGCTCCTCCTGCTGCTAGCGTCAGTAGCTTCTAGTTCTATAGGTCTATGGCCCTGCTCCTCCTGCTGCTAGCGTCAGTAGCTTCTAGTTCTATAGGTCTATGGCCCTGCTCCTCCTGCTGCTAGCGTCAGTAGCTTCTAGCTCTATAGGTCTATGGCCCTGCTCCTCCTGCTGCTAGAGTCAGTAGCTTCTAGTTCTATAGGTCTATGGCCCTGCTCCTCCTGCTGCTAGCGTCAGTAGCTTCTAGTTCTATAGGTCTATGGCCCTGCTCCTCCTGCTGCTAGCGTCAGTAGCTTCTAGTTCTATAGGTCTATGGCCCTGCTCCTCCTGCTGCTAGCGTCAGTAGCTTCTAGTTCTATAGGTCTATGGCCCCGCTCCTCCTGCTGCTAGCGTCAGTAGCTTCTAGTTCTATAGGTCTATGGCCCCACTCCTCCTGCTGCTAGCGTCAGTAGCTTCTAGTTCTATAGGTCTATGGCCCTGCTCCTCCTGCTGCTAGCGTCAGTAGCTTCTAGTTCTATAGGTCTATGGCCCTGCTCCTCCTGCTGCTAGAGTCAGTAGCTTCTAGTTCTATAGGTCTATGGCCCTGCTCCTCCTGCTGCTAGCGTCAGTAGCTTCTAGTTCTATAGGTCTATGGCCCTGCTCCTCCTGCTGCTAGCGTCAGTAGCTTCTAGTTCTATAGGTCTATGGCCCTGCTCCTCCTGCTGCTAGCGTCAGTAGCTTCTAGTTCTATAGGTCTATGGCCCCGCTCCTCCTGCTGCTAGCGTCAGTAGCTTCTAGTTCTATAGGTCTATGGCCCCGCTCCTCCTGCTGCTAGCGTCAGTAGCTTCTAGTTCTATAGGTCTATGGCCCCGCTCCTCCTGCTGCTAGCATCAGTAGCTTCTAGTTCTATAGGTCTATGGCCCTGCTCCTCCTGCTGCTAGCGTCAGTAGCTTCTAGTTCTATAGGTCTATGGCCCCGCTCCTCCTGCTGCTACCGTCAGTAGCTTCTAGTTCTATAGGTCTATGGCCCCGCTCCTCCTGCTGCTAGCGTCAGTAGCTTCTAGTTCTACAGGTCTATGGCCCCGCTCCTCCTGCTGCTACCGTCAGTAGCTTCTAGTTCTATAGGTCTATGGCCCCGCTCCTCCTGCTGCTAGCGTCAGTAGCTTCTGCAGCTCCACCAGAGCTTGTAGTCCCTGATCGTTGTGGTTATTTGATGACATCACAGACCGTGGTGGGGGGGAGGGGTGGGGGGGCCAGATGACCGGGGGGGTTTGGACGGTACGAGCCGGGGTTTTAGAATTCCCCCACTCTGGGACCCGTGTTGTAAAACGCTCCTGAAAGGCTCAGGGGTGACGGAGGTTTGGATTGGTGGGTTGAGGGGATGAAGGTGGAGATTCGGGGGCGTCGGTCCTCCACCAGCTTTCTGTGGTGAGACGGTCGTAGTCGTAGTGGTCTCTCTGGGCCTGGAGGTGGTGCAGCCTGACGGAGGTGTTCCAGCCTGACGGAGGTGGTGCAGGGTGACGGAGGTTCCTGAGCTGCTAATTGTGAGCAGATGTTGTAATCCTCTTTATCAGCTGAGCTGATCATTGACCTGACGGAGTTTCTCACGCTGCCACGTCCCCGGGAATCGTACCTGCAGCACCCGGCGCTCCAACCCGGTCTGGAGGAACCCGGTCTGGAGGAACCCGGTCTGGAGGAACCCGGTTCCTCCTGAGACGCTGGTTTATCCCTCCTGTTCTCACCACAGGAACTCTGCCTGTTTGTTTTCCCAATAAAGATCCTCTGATGGCACGGTGCCAGCTGTGTGTGTGTGTGTGTGTGTGTGTGTGTGTGTGTGTGTGTGTGTGTGTGTAATGAATTCACACTGAAACAGTTGTAGGTTGTGCCATGCAGCCGGGGGGGGGGCTTTATGGAGGGGGGGGGGGGTTTAATGGGGGGGTGTTGTGGTGACGGAGGCTGTTGGAGCTGCGTGGCTCCGCCTCCTCTTTGATCTCAGGTTGTCACATGATCAGGTGGTAAAAGTGACGCGTTGCAGCCAAGACGCGTTGCCCCCCGTTCCTCTGTCCTGTCCCCCTGTCCCCCGTTCCTCTGTCCCCTGTCCTCCTGTCCCCCGTTCCTCTGTCCCGTCCCCCTGTCCCCTGTCCTCCTGTCCCCCGTTCCTCTGTCCTGTCCCTCTGTCCCCCGTCCCTCTGTCCTGTCCTCCCGTCCTCCAGTCGGCACTTTGACTCATGAAAGACAAACTTGTCCAGGACCAGTGGCGGAGACAGAACCGTCTTCCTGTCAGTCACTTCCTGTTCCTGCGTCTCCAGACTGACTGAAGAGTTTCTCTCAGGTCCTGCTGGGTGCTTTACTTTGAAAACCATGTTCCTGTTCCTGTTACTCTGTCCTGGTCCTGGTCCAGGTCCAGGTCACCAGGACAAGTTTGACAGTCACTGTAATGACAATCCATTTCTACCTGGGTCTGGTTGCTCCAGTTGCTCCAGTTGCTCTGGTTGCTCTGGTTGCTCATGTTGCTCATGTTGCTCCGGCCCCCCCTCCGGCCCCCCCTCCGGCCCCCCCTCTGGCTCCCTGGATAAAGGAACGTTTGTTTACTGCAGAATGAAAGACCTCATTGATAAACTTCTGTAGACCTGGATCTGCTGGTCCACCAGAGTATAGAGCATCTTCCTCCTCTAGCATCAGATTATAGAGCATCTTCCTCCTCTGGTCCAGAGTATAGAGCATCTTCCTCCTCTAATCCAGAGTATAGAGCATCTTCCTCCTCTGGTCCAGAGTATAGAGCATCTTCCTCCTCTAGCATCAGATTATAGAGCATCTTCCTCCTCTGGTCCAGAGTATAGAGCATCTTCCTCCTCTGGTCCAGAGTATAGAGCATCTTCCTCCTCTGGTCCAGAGTATAGAGCATCTTCCTCCTCTAGTCCAGAGTATAGAGCATCTTCCTCCTCTAGTCCAGAGTATAGAGCATCTTCCTCCTCTAGTCCAGATTATAGAGCATCTTCCTCCTCTAACATGTCGTTAGTTAGTTAGTGAGTGAATGAGTTGGTTAGTTAATCCAGTTGAGTTAACTAGTTGTAAACTGGTAACCAGGAGTGAAGAGAGATTGTGTGTCGTGTCCTCCTCCCTGTTGGTGTGTCAAAATAAAAGCCTCTGCTGCGTCCAGCAGGCACCAGGATGAGCTGGTCTCTGGTCTCATCTGGTCTCTGGTCTCTGGTCTCATCTGGTCTCTGGTCTCTGGTCTCATCTGGTCTCTGGTCTCATCTGGTCTCATCTGGTCTCTGGTCTCATCTGGTCTCTGGTCTCATCTGGTCCATGTTTTTCACAACAACCGTCGTCGGTCATGATTCAGGAATGTTGCAGCCGGTCTGGTTCTTCATTAGTCTACATGCTGTTGCTGCAACGTGGCAACGGCAACGTAGCAACGCCGGCCCCTCCCCGGGTGGGCCCCACTGTTATACCTTCATGTGGGGGGGGGGGGGACAGTTTGAGAGCCCTGGTCTGAGGAGAACAAAGTAATGTACTGTAATGAAGTCCTAGAGGACACTTGGTCCTAGAGGACACTTGGTCCCTGGGACGTCAGTCCTGCTCTGACTCCTGTCGTGTCAAATTCTTCATTTCCTCGAAAGACCCTCAGTCCTTCACCGTGTCCTTTACATGCTGCTATACTTAGAGGGACTGCAGGCACGTGGACGAGCCGTCTGTCCACATGTCACACTGAACATTCTGTCCACATGTCACACTGAACAGTCTGTCCACACGGTGGACAATCTGTCCACATGTCACACTGAACATTCTGTCCACATGTCACACTGAACAGTCTGTCCACACGGTGGACATTCTGTCCTCACGGTGGACAGTCTGTCCACATGTCACACTGAACAGTCTGTCCTCACGGTGGATATTCTGTCCTCACGGTGGACAGTCTGTCCACATGTCACACTGAACATTCTGTCCACATGTCACACTGAACATTCTGTCCTCACGGTGGACATTCTGTCCACATGTCACACTGAACAGTCTGTCCACATGTCACACTGAACAGTCTGTCCTCACGGTGGACAGTCTGTCCACATGTCACACTGAACATTCTGTCCACATGTCACACTGAAGAGTCTGTCCTCACGGTGGACATTCTGTCCACATGTCACATTGAACAGTCTGTCCTCACGGTGGACATTCTGTCCACATGTCACATTGAACAGTCTGTCCACATGTCACACTGAACATTCTGTCCTCACGGTGGACATTCTGTCCACATGTCACACTGAACATTCTGTCCACATGTCACACTGAACATTCTGTCCTCACGGTGGACATTCTGTCCACATGTCACACTGAACATTCTGTCCACATGTCACACTGAACATTCTGTCCTCACGGTGGACATTCTGTCCACATGTCACACTGAACATTCTGTCCTCACACTGAACATTCTGTCCTCACGGTGGACATTCTGTCCACATGTCACATTGAACATTCTGTCCTCACGGTGGACATTCTGTCCACATGTCACATTGAACATTCTGTCCTCACACTGAACATTCTGTCCTCACGGTGGACATTCTGTCCACATGTCACATTGAACAGTCTGTCCACATGTCACACTGAACATTCTGTCCTCACGGTGGACATTCTGTCCACATGTCACACTGAACATTCTGTCCACATGTCACACTGAACATTCTGTCCTCACGGTGGACATTCTGTCCACATGTCACACTCAACATTCTGTCCACATGTCACACTGAACATTCTGTCCTCACGGTGGATATTCTGTCCACATGTCACATTGAACATTCTGTCCTCACGGTGGACATTCTGTCCACATGTCACACTGTACATTCTGTCCTCACGGTGGATATTCTGTCCACATGTCACATTGAACATTCTGTCCTCACGGTGGACATTCTGTCCACATGTCACACGGAACATTCTGTCCTCACCGTGGACATTCTGTCCTCACGGTCTAACCCTAGCCATCATGGAGGACGAGCCTCGTCTCCAAGCAGCTCTCAGGCTCCGCGGTGGTGCTAGCTAGCCTGTTTGGTTACTGTCAGTAGTAACAGCAGCTGTTTAGCTAACGTTAGCTAGAAATAGCAGCCAATGCTAGCATAAAGGGTAACGGAGGCCAGCTTACAGCTAGCAGAACTCGGCTATCTCGCCAGGAGGAGGATGAAGCGAGGTTCAGGCTGCCGCTGCTCCACCCACACCTCCACCCACCCCTCCTGAAGCTTTGCCCCCAGCAGCAGGTGGAGCAGCAGAAGAGCTGGCGCCACCAGACGCAGTAATTGAGATGATGGAGGAAAAGGGTGCAGGATTTACCTTAAGTTCTATTTTGGGACGATGAATCACCAGGAATGTACTTTACTGCACTGTTTACATCTTTAAATGTTTTCTAGGGGAGATTGATGCTGAGGCTCGTTCTTCCTCACTGGGAATGAAGTAGAACGTGAAACACTGAGGAACGTCCTTGTTTTTGCAGTAAACAGCAGTTTAAACAGCAGTAACTGGTACTGAGGGACTAAACCCTAAACATTTAGTGTTCAAGAAGACGTTTGGCTCTGAAAAACCCGTTTTATCATGAAAGTTGTTTACTAGGATTTTATTTTGGCATTCATTTGAGATTTCGTGGTTTTTATTAGTCGTACAATGGTTTCAGAAGTAACGTTTCCCCGGCCGACCTCCGTCCTGGTTTTATTGAAGAACAACTGCAGAACCTTTTCTTTGCCGTCAGTCGAGCAGCAGAAACGTTTTAAAAGTTTGGAGTTAAAAGCAGAAAGGACGGCTGCTGATTGGCCGACGGCCCGCTTCTAAAAGTACTCGAGTATTTTTTAGCTCCGGCAGTTTGGGCGTCAGCGTCGTGACGTGTCACATGTGAGGCGGAGGCGGAGGTCAAGACGCCTCCATCAGGACGCCGCGGAGACGCACAGAGCCCCGTTTGTCTTCATCGTCCAGCTGGTAAACGGGCCCAGGTCAGAGGTCAGAGGTCAGAGGTCAACGGTCCGTCACAGGGACAACACCCAGACGCCATCACAGCCATTTCCTCCTCCAGTAGAGCGGGCCACCTACAACCTCACTTCATTAAACGTCTGTAGAAACTACCTTCTAGACCGGGTCTGGTACCGGGTCTGGTCTAGACCGGGTCTGGTCGCACCAGGAGAGGTCAGGCTTCATGACGTCAGGCTACAAAACATTGACACATTACGCTATCGTAGCCCTCCGTGATGTAATGCTACAGTGTGCTATGCTACATCATGTGGCGCTATGCTAGGCTACGTGATGTAATGCTACACTACATCATGTGGTGCTATGCTAGGCTACGTGATGTAATGCTACACTACATCATGTGGTGTTATGCTAGGCTACGTGATGTAATGCTACACTACATCATGTGGTGCTATGCTAGGCTACGTGATAATATGCTACACTACATCATGTGGCGCTATGCTAGGCTACGTGATGTAATGCTACACTACATCATGTGGTGCTATGCTAGACTACGTGATAATATGCTACACTACATCATGTGGCGCTATGCTAGGCTACGTGATGTAATGCTACACTATATCATGTGGTGTTATGCTAGGCTACGTGATGTAATGCTACGCTACATCATGTGGCGCTATGCTAGGCTACGTGATGTAATGCTACACTACATCATGTGGTGCTATGCTAGGCTACGTGATAATATGCTACGCTACATCATGTGGCGCTATGCTAGGCTACGTGATGTAATGCTACACTACATCATGTGGTGCTATGCTAGGCTACGTGATGTAATGCTACACTACATCATGTGGCGCTATGCTAGGCTACGTGATGTAATGCTACACTACATCATGTGGTGCTATGCTAGGCTACGTGATGTAATGCTACACTACATCATGTGGCGCTATGCTAGGCTACGTGATGTAATGCTACACTACATCATGTGGTGCTATGCTAGGCTACGTGATAATATGCTACACTACATCATGTGGGGCTATGCTAGGCTACGTGATATAATGCTACACTATATCATGTGGTGTTATGCTAGGCTACGTGATAGTATGCTACACTACATCATGTGGTGCTAGGTGATGTAATGCTACAGTGTGCTACGCTACATCATGTGGCGCTATGCTAGGCTACGGGATGTAATGCTACAGTGTGCTACACTACATCATGTGGCGCTATGCTAGGCTATGTGATAGTATGCTACACTACATCATGTGGGGCTATGCTAGGCTACGTGATGTAATGCTACACTACATCATGTGGTGCTAGGCTAGGTGATGTAATGCTACAGTGTGCTACGCTACATCATGTGGCGCTATGCTAGGCTACGGGATGTAATGCTACAGTGTGCTACACTACATCATGTGGCGCTATGCTAGGCTATGTGATAGTATGCTACACTATATCATGTGGCGCTATGCTAGGCTAGGTGACACTGCTAAAAGAGAGTTTTTGGACTGTAGGAGGAACCGGAGCACAAACTGGATCAGCGAAGGTGACGGCCTCCACACGCCCATTCCTCCGCCCTCCTCTGGTTCTCGCGAAGTGAGTCATCGGTCCGTCAGAACGTCTGGTGTCGGTCGGTGATTTACGAAGTTGTGCAACAAAAATACCTCTTGAGCTTCTTGTTGTGAGGCAACAGTGCTAACTGCTACGCCGCCGCGTGGAGCCGTTGCACAAGAAGGTTCACTTCCGTGTGTGTGTGTGTGTGTGTGTGTGTGTGTGTGTGTGTGTGTGTGTGTGTGTGTGTGTGTGTGTGTGTGTGTGTGTGTGTGTGTGTGTGTGTGTGTGTGTGTTCTGTGGCGACTAGCCGTCATGGCGGCCGACCTGCCGTGACGGCTCAGTGGGTCTGGTCTTGTCGTGGAGCGGCGGCGGGCTGAAAGGTGGTGGTGTGAAGGTTCCCGGGGTCGGAGGTCAACGGGTCCACGCCACGCATCTCTCCTCCTCGCCGCCGACGGCGCCGCCGCTCTTGCGCCGGCCTCCATGTTGACTCTGGTTGGACCCCGTTGACCCGAACCGCTGCACACATGATCAATAACATGAGCTGCACAGGAAGGAGCACGGCGCCGCCGAGTCAGCAGAAACAGGACTGACCTTTAACCTCACTTCAGGTTATTCACATACAGCCGACCTCCAAGTTACCTAATGTGTGTGTGTGTGTGTGTGTGTGTGTGTGTGTGTGTGTGTGTGTGTGTGTGTGTGTGTGTGTGTGTGTGTGTGTGTGTGTGTGTGTGTGTGTGTGTGTGTGTGTGTGTCTGTGTGTGTGTGTGTGTGTGTGTGTGAGAGACCGCAGCAGTGGTTTTCTAACCGTTGCTCCAGAGTTCCTCGTCATCCTAACGTTCTCCGTCAGAAAGGTGGAGCTTGGCCTTGTTCTCCAGGACGAAGGGAAACGTCCCCCTCTAGTGGCCAGGCCGGGACCCTGCAGGTTTCACTGTTTGCAGGTGGAGCTTCATTGAAGCGGCTGAGGCTTTTATTGTGAAAGGTCAGGGACCTTGTGTCCTCGTGCAGGACACTGAACGCCACACTGCCCCCAGTGGAGAGACGGCGCCTTGCGTGGCCCCGCCTCCATCGGTGTGTGAATGTGATGAAGAGGGTGGAGCAGAGAGCCCCCCCCCCCCCCCCCCACTCCCCCCGATCAGGTTTATTCAGAGGAAGTTAATTCCTGATGTTTGTGTTCCAGGTATCGTTCTGACTCCGCCCTCCTCCGTCGTTTCCCGTCTTGTTCGCCTCCGTCGGTTCCCAGAGCGGCGATGCCTCCACCAGTGGGAGGTCCTGTGGGCTACACCCCCCCCGAGGGGGGGTGGGGCTGGGCGGTGGTGGTGGGCGCCTTCATCTCCATCGGGTTTTCCTACGCCTTCCCCAAGTCCATCACCGTCTTCTTCAAGGAGATCGAGGTGATCTTCGACGCCACGCCCAGCCAGGTGTCCTGGATCTCCTCCATCATGCTGGCGGTGATGTACGCCGGAGGTGAGTCAACGGGTGGAGGACCGTGTGACGGAGAGCAGGGGGGGGTGGAGCACCAGCGACAAGTTTGGGTGTGAAGGTGGAGAGAGAGGTGGAGTTCCAGGCATTCTTCATGTCACGTGTTTCAGTTTCCTCTGCTCTGTGGAAGCCACTTCCCGTCACTTCCTGTCACTTCCTCTCGCTTCCTGCCGCTTCCTGCCGCTTCCTGCCGCACAGAGTACTCGGTACTGAGTACTCTTACAGAGTACTTGGTACTCTGTAAGAGTACTTGGTACTCTTACGGAGTACTCGGTAGTCGGTACTCTTACAGACTACTCGGTACTCAGTAGTCTTACAGAGTACTCAGTAGTCGGTACTCGGTACTCTTACAGACTACTCAGTACTCAGTACTCTTACAGACTACTCAGTACTCAGTACTCTTACAGACTACTCGGTACTCAGTAGTCTTACAGACTACTCAGTAGTCGGTACTCTTACAGACTACTCGGTACTCTTACAGAGTACTCAGTAGTCGGTACTCTTACAGACTGCTCGGTACTCTTACAGAGTACTCGGTACTCTTACAGACTACTCAGTACTCAGTAGTCTTACAGAGTACTCAGTAGTCGGTACTCTTACAGACTACTCGGTACTCTTACAGACTACTCGGTACTCGGTACTCTTGCAGAGTACTCGGTACTCTTACAGACTACTCAATACTCAGTACTCTTACAGACTACTCGGTACTCGGTACTCTTACAGACTACTCAATACTCAGTACTCTTACAGACTACTCGGTACTCTTACAGACTACTCAGTACTCAGTACTCTTACAGACTACTCGGTACTCAGTAGTCTTACAGACTACTCAGTAGTCGGTACTCTTACAGACTACTCGGTACTCTTACAGACTACTCAGTACTCTTACAGAGTACTCAGTAGTCGGTACTCTTACAGACTGCTCGGTACTCTTACAGAGTACTCGGTACTCTTACAGACTACTCAGTACTCAGTAGTCTTACAGAGTACTCAGTAGTCGGTACTCTTACAGACTACTCGGTACTCGGTACTCTTGCAGAGTACTCGGTACTCTTACAGACTACTCAATACTCAGTACTCTTACAGACTACTCGGTACTCTTACAGACTACTCGGTACTCTTCCACATCTCGTGGTTAAAGTGACTGAAGGAAAACAACAGTTTGATGAAAACACAACCTGCTGCTCTGTTTCACTTCAGTTTCCTCTCAGTAAATTCTAAACCCATAATTTGACGGTGCAGCGCTCCACTTCCTGTTTACCTTTCACTCCTCCAGTTTGGTGGGGCGGCAGAACGTCGACGCTACAGTCGCTGAGCTGGGTTATTACTGTGACTGTCAAAATAAAAGCACCAAGTTGGATTGTTGCTATGGGGACTGTCAAAATAAAACCACCAAGTTGGGATGTTATTACTGTGACTGTCACAATAAAACCACCAAGTTAGATTATTACTGTGACTGTCAAAATAAAAGCACCGGGTTGGAGCAGCATGGTGATTAGTCCTGGCTGTCTCCCGCCGACCGGTACCAGTGACGTCACCATGGCGACGAGCTGGTTTCCCTCAGAACAGAAGGAGAGCAGATGATGGAGGGATGAGAGGAGGAGAAGTTTATGTAACGTTGCTTTGTGTTTGACAACAAAGACCTGCAGTCATTAGTTCCTGACGGAGAATCAACAGGCTGGGAACGCTGGAGGCACTGGTTACCACTGGTTACCACTGGTTACCACTGGTCACTACTGGTCACTACTGGTCATCAATACTGGTCACTACTGGTTACTACTGGTTACTACTGGTTACTACTACTGGTTACTACTGGTTACTACTACTGGTTACTACTGGTTACCACTGGTCACTACTGGTTACTACTACTGGTTACTACTGGTTACCACTGGTCACTACTGGTCATCAATACTGGTCACTACTGGTTACTACTACTGGTTACTACTGGTTACTACTACTGGTTACTACTGGTTACTACTACTGGTCACTACTGGTTACTACTACTGGTTTCTACTACTGGTCACTACTGCTACTGGTTACTACTGGTTACTGCTACTGGTTACTACTGGTTACTACTACTGGTTTCTACTACTGGTTACTACTGCTACTGGTTACTACTGGTTTCTACTACTGGTCACTACTGCTACTGGTTACTACTGGTTACTGCTACTGGTTACTACTGGTTACTACTACTGGTTACTACTGCTACTGGTTACTACTGGTTTCTACTACTGGTCACTACTGCTACTGGTTACTACTACTGGTTACTACTACTGGTCACTACTACTACTGGTCACTACTGCTACTGGTCACTACTCCTAGTTACTACTATTACTGATCACTACTACTCCTAGTTACTACTATTACTGATCACTACTGGTCACTATTACTGGTCTCTCCTCTCCTCTCCTCTCCTCCTCTCTCTTCTCCTCTCCTCTCCTCCTCTCCTCTTCTTTCTCCACTTCAATCCAGGAGCTTCTGTTATGTAATACAGTGGTTGTAGTGGTGGCGCCTCCTGCTGGGGCTCAGTCAGAACACAGTCCTGTCCCCCCCCAGGTCCAGAGTAACGGTCCTCCTCCCCCCCCAGGTCCAGAGTAACGGTCCCCCCCCCCCCCCCTCAGGTCCAGAGTAACGGTCCTCCCCCCCCCCCCAGGTCCAGAGTAACGGTCCCCCCCCCCCCCTCAGGTCCAGAGCAACGATCCTGTCCCCCCCCCAGGTCCAGAGTAACGGTCCTCCCCCCCCAGGTCCAGAGTAACGGTCCTCCTCTGCCCCCCCAGGTCCCATCAGCAGCATCCTGGTGAACCGGTTCGGCAGCCGGCCCATCATGATGGCGGGGGGCTGCCTGTCGGGCACCGGCCTGGTCATCGCCTCCTTCTGCAACACGGTGGAGCAGCTGTACTTCTTCATCGGGGTGGTGGGAGGTCAGTGCTGTCGCCACGGCAACCTGGGGGGGGGGGGGGGATCAGTGCTGTCGCCACGGCAACCTGGGTGGTGGGGGGGGGGGGGGGGGGGGGGTCGGAGCAGAGGAAGAGACGACGGAGAGACGACGTGAGGAAATATCAGTTATTGTGTTTGACAGAATGTTTTAAAGTTTCTGAACGGAGCAACCGAACTTTTATTCTGGAAAACCACCGGACAGGAAACGGGCCAAAGAACCTTTCTGATCTTATTCTCATTTATGTCATTTGTGCCATTTTTACCAACATGTGCAAAGAATGTAAACTTACTGAAAAGTAAAATAACGATTAGAGAGAAAATATCAAACGCTTCAAATAATGCTGAAGACAAATCTAAATATCAGCTGGTATAAACTGATATTCTGCTAAATGTTAACGAGATTATTTGAACAGGATTAAACAACTAAAACACTAAATAGCTTCTCGAGAAGAAATCAAAACCTGAGTGACTGATTGTTTCGTGACCTTTGTTATGTTTAATATGGTCAAATTGGAAAAATCAAAGTCGGCAGTGAAATAGAATGAAGTCCGTCAGCAGAGGGACGTTCAAGCTGTTAGATGAGGATTAATCCCGAGTTCATCTTCACACTAAGCTCAGCCTAATGAGACGTTGACGATGTAGGAATAAATATAAAATACAGATTTAGTCATGAAAGATCCTGATTCCCTGTTTGAGACGTAACAAACAAAGATGGACACTTGTACTCTCCGTCTTGGCGAGGGGGGTGGGCAGTAATCCGGTGGTGCCCCCGTGTCGTCCGCAGGTCTGGGCCTGGCCTTCAACCTGAACCCCGCCCTCACCATGATCGGCAAGTACTTCTTCACGCGGCGGCCCATCGCCAACGGCATCGCCATGGCGGGCAGCCCGGTGTTCCTGTCCACGCTGGCGCCGCTCAACACGTGGCTGTACGACGAGTTCGGCTGGAGGGGCAGCTTCCTCATCCTGGGGGGGCTGCTGCTCAACTGCTGCGTGGCCGGCTCCCTGATGCGCCCCCTGGGGCCCAAGCCTCTGCCGCCCGCCGCCGCCGCCAATGGCGATGATGAGG
>NW_027662246.1:0-7500 GCF_963422515.1 Blennius ocellaris | reverse complement strand
GGGGGAACGAGGTGTGTGTGGGGGAGGGGGGGATGAGGTGTGTGTGGAGGGGGGGTCTGGGTGTGTGTGTGGGAGGGGGGAACGAGGTGTGTGTGGGGGGAGGGGGGGATGAGGTGTGTGTGGAGGGGGGGTCTGGGTGTGTGTGTGGGAGGGGGGGGGTCTGGGTGTGTGTGGGGGGTCTAGGTGTGTGTGTGTGTGTGTCGGGAGTCTTTTCTACCAGAAAGAACCAGGTTCCACTTCAGGTTCTAGTTCAGGTTCTACTTCAGGTTCCACTTCAGGTTCCAGTCCAGGTCCAAAGAAGCAGTTGTTTCACCACCAGGAGGCAGTAGAACCTCGTCGTTACGTCACTGATTTCACCAAAGTAGGAACCAGGAGACGGACTGTAACAGTGTCTGGAGAGGAAATGACAACAACAACAATAATAATAATAATCAACAACAATAATAAGGGGAATGAGCTCGGGGCTTATTTCTCACCATGGGGGCGTAACACAGTTACATAGTTACAGTTACATAGTTACAGTTACACAGTGAATTTCTGCTCCTCTCTCTTTCTTCCCGGACGTGTTTGAATCCGAAGCTTCAGCTTGAGGAGGAACGGAGGTGTAGAACGATAGAACCAGCTCTACAGCCGTTTCCATGGCAACCTACGTAAACACACTGATTAAAGTTCTCTTTCACACGAATCCATTAACAGACTCATTTTATGGTTAAAAATCCAGCTTTCATTTGCAGCAGTTTGTAGTTTTAGTCGTTGCTGATGAAGCAAAAGTCGCCCGCTTCATTATAAACAAGTTCTGTGGTAGAAAATAGTGGAGCGTCTCCTAGCGGGGAACTCGCTTGTTCCGTCGCTCTGTTAACTTCAAGGAACGATTTATTATCTGTTAACTATCATAATGTTATTATGTCTCTATTACCACTCCGGAATGTCATTTTTGCCAATCTAGAGTTTTTAGATCAGCCTCTGTCAGTTTTCAGATTTATACTTAAAAAAAAATAAAAATCCCATGGCGGCCGGATTAGATCCTCTGGCGGGCCGCTTCTGGCCCCCGGGCCGCATGTTGGACACCCCTGGTTTATACTATATCTATGGTTGATAGAGGAGGAGGAGAAATCTTGGTTAAAAAGAAAAACATCTCTGAACACATCTGAGGTGTAATCCCACCAACCACCACAGGGGGGAGACATAATCACACTATAACACACGGGGCCATTCTACCTGTTACACCAAACTCCTGTAAGATCATTCACTTTATTCACATTTGACTGGAGGATCATCCACTTTATCCCCGTGTGACGTCATTCGGGTTTTATATCTGTGCTTCAGAGATCAATTATTCAAGCAACATCTCCTGCAGGCGGTCCGGGCCGGATAGACGTTCTCCCGCCGTGTCCAGCGGCCACGAGGTGATGAATGTCGTGTTTGAAGACGAACTTTGAGGAGCTTTGTGGAAGTTAATCGACCCGGAGTGGAGTTTGATTCACTTGCGAGGCACTTGTACGGCTTTTTATCCTCATCCAGACTGTCAGTTCCCCTGAACACTGGGACTTGTAGTTCCCTTCCCGCCAGCGAGCCCAGCCACTCGCGTAGGACGCGATGGCGCCCGCGAACTCCATTTCCCATGAGCCCCCGGCGGCCGCGCCTCCTCCCGGCCCCGCCCCCTCCCACTCCGCTGGGCCGCGAGGACGTCTGAAGATGGCTGCAGTTGAACCGCTCCGCTCCGCCATGAAGCCGTGAGGACACCGCGCGGGAGGCTCCACGGGCTCCGAGCTCCTTTTTATTTTAGTTCCCTTTCTTTTCTTTCGCCGACCATCCACCCCATTCCGCGTCGCGTCCGCCCCGGGCCGTCTCGCCCGAGTTGACGCGTCAAAATCACGCCGGGGACCCGAGCAGCGGCTAGCGGCTAGCAGTTAGCAGAAATAGTCCGGGCGGGCGGCGCGCCGTTAATTAGTGGAGTTTTTTTTTTTTTTTTTTTTTTTTTTTAAATTAAAACCCGACACCGCGACACGTGCCGACGTCCACCCGCAAGCCCGCGCCGCCACCGAACCCCGCTGTCAGGCTGAGGAGGAGGCGGCCCGGTCCTCCCGTCCGGCCCGCGGAGCGAACTAATGCGCACTTTTCCCCGTTTTCGAGCCGCAGCTTTGCCCTTTTCCACACGTTTGCCGCAAACACCCCTCCGTCGCCCCGCTAAACCGGCACCGGAACCGGGCCGCTCCCCGCCAGCCAGCACCGGAACCGGGTCGTGTCGGCCCCGGGATGGCGGCGTGAGCTCGTGCTGAACTTTTTTTCCCCCCCCGCGGCCTGCTGGCACGTCACCAGAACCCGCAGCAGGATGGACACTGACCCGAGCCTCCGCCACCACTGAGCCGAGCCCGCGTTAATCCTCGCCCCCCCCCGGTCCCCGGCAGCCAACCCCCCCACCACCACCAGGACAGCCAGGCCCGCCAGTCGAGCCCCCCCCCCCCCACCCCCCACCCCACACACACGAGACGGTTCGCTCGTCGCCCCACACCACGCTCCAAACACGGCGTACCGAACCTCCGCCGAGCCCGCCGCCGGCCACACGCACCGCCTCAACACCACCGTGATGGGCGTGCAGGGCTTCCAGGAGTACCTGGAGAAGCGGTGTCCCGGGGCCGCCGTCCCCGTGGACCTGCTGAAGCTCGCCCGGACCGCGGCCCGCCAGCCCCCGCACCACCACCACCACCACCACCACAACCCGCACCATCACCCTCACCACCACCCGCACCACCACCACCACCACCCGGGGCCCATGCCTCCCCCTCCTCCCCCGCCGCCGCCGCCGCCGCCGCCCGCCCGGATCCTCGTCGACGCGGACTCCGGCCTGCAGCGGCTGTACGGCGGCTACCAGACGGACTGGGTGTGCGGGGGGGAGTGGAACGCCATGCTGGGCTACCTGGCCGCCCTGTCGCAGGCCTGCCTGTACCAGGGCGGCCTGGAGCTGGTCGTGGTGTTCAACGGCACCCTGGGCAAGGAGCGCTGGCCCGAGTGGGCGCGGCGGGCGCAGGGCCAGCGGCAGACGGCGCAGCTCATCGTCAACCACGTCGGCAGCAAGGCCACCCCGCCTCCCCGGGCATGGTTCCTGCCCCCGGCCTGCCTCAGCCACTGCGTCCGCCTCGCCATGTTCCGCTTCCGAGTGCGGGTGAGTTCAAGCCGCCGCTTCCTCCTCCGCGCGCGTGTTGCGCCAACAAGTAGGTCCGCATCGGGACCGGGTCCGGGCCCTCCGGGTCCAGGACCCCCGGGGGTCCTGTCGGGCCTGCGGGGCGTAAGAGTCACAACACGTGTACAGATAGTAATTATAATGAGTATCGTGGTAATACTCTTTTAGTTCCAGACGCTGTTTGCATGTAATGTAACCAAGTGCATAGAAGCAGCGTTACCATGACAACCAGACCCGGAACCTCCACCTTCGTGAGGAGGAAACATCCTGGGGTGGTTCATGCAGGTGACGGTGTCACACTGGATGACATGTAGACTTGTGACGGAGCAGTGGGGGGAGTGACGGAGCGGTGGGGTGAGTGACGGAGCAGTAGAGATGGTGACGGAGAGGTGGGGGGAGTGACGGAGAGGTGGGGGAGTGACGGAGCAGTAGAGATAGTGACGGAGAGGTGGGGTGAGTGACGGAGAGGTGGGGGAGTGACGGAGAGGTGGGGGGAGTGACGGAGCAGTAGAGATGGTGGGGGGAGTGACGGAGCAGTAGAGATGGTGACGGAGAGGTGGGGTGAGTGACGGAGCAGTAGAGATGGTGACGGAGAGGTGGGGTGAGTGACGGAGCAGTAGAGATGGTGACGGAGAGGTGGGGTGAGTGGTGGAGAGAGTGATGGAGAGGTAGAGAGAGTGACGGAGAGGTGGGGGGAGTGACGGAGCAGTAGAGATGGTGACGGATAGGTGGGGTGAGTGACGGAGAGGTGGAGAGAGTGACGGAGAGGTGGGGGGAGTGACGGAGAGGTGGGGGAGGTGGGGGGGATGGGGGGAGTGACGGAGCAGTAGAGATGGTGAAGGAGCGGTGGAGGGAGTGATGGAGCGGTGGGGGGGTGACGGAGAGGTGGGGGGAGTGATGGAGCAGTAGAGATAACGGTGGAGGGAGTGACGGAGCGGTGGGGGGAGTAACGGAGAGGTGGAGATAGTGACGGAGCGGTGGAGGGAGTGACGGAGCAGTAGAGATAGTGACGAAGTGGAGGGGGGAGTGATGGAGCAGTAGAGATAGTGACGGAGCGGAGGGGGGAGTGATGGAGCAGTAGAGATAGTGACGGAGCGGAGGGAGGAGTGACGGAGCAGTAGAGATAGTGGCGGAGCGGTGGAGGGAGTGATGGAGATGGTGACTGAGTGGGGGGAGTGACAGTGGTTGAGATGGTGGACGGAGCGGTGGGGGGAGTGATGGAGCAGTAGAGAGTAGTGACGGAGCGGAGGGAGGAGTGACGGAGCAGTAGAGATAGTGGCGGAGCGGTGGAGGAGTGATGGAGATGGTGACTGAGTGGGGGGAGTGACAGTGGTTGAGATGGTGACGGAGCGGTGGGGGGAGTGACGGAGAGGTGGAGGTAGTGACGGTGGTGGAGATGGTGATGGAGCGGTGGGGGGAGTGACAGTGGTGGAGATGGTGGGGGGAAATTGACGGTGTAGTGGAGATGTTGGGGAGTGATGGAGGGGTAGAGATGGTGACGGAGCGGTGGAGATGATGACGGAGCAGTGGGGGAAGTGACGGAGCGGTGGAGATAGTGATGGAGTGGTGGGGGCAAGACTGAGTGGTGGAGATGGTGACGGAGGGGTGGAGGCCCACCACCTTACTGATGAAGCAGCAGTACCTGGTGGTGCAGTACTACACCAGGCCACCAGAGGGGAGCCGTCCTCAACCTGAGGACTGGAACTGCTGGAGCCTTGAGCAAAACTAGTTTGGGGTTTATTTCTGAGGATTCCAGAGTTTCTGGACAGGTGGAGGACAACGCTGATGGAGCTGACGGAGCAGTGAAGCTCCTGCATTATTGAAGAAGCAACATGAGGGTTTCAAACCTCCGGTCTGGGGGTCAGGTGAGCCGTCCAGCCAGCCTCCGTCCCCCCAGCCGGCCTCCGTCCCTCCGTCCCCCCAGCCGGCCTCCGTCCCCCCCAGCCGGCCTCCGTCCCCCCCAGCCGGCCTCCGTCCCTCCGTCCCTCCAGTTTAAGACGTCTCACAACAATCAGCTCAGAATAATTAGTTCCTCATTCATTTTCAAAGATCAAAGTTTTTTAAGAGACTCGGATCTGAAATCCTGGAAGCAGAGATTCACCTTCAGGTCCTGGTCCTGGTCCTCCTGATCCTGGTCCTGGTCCTCTGGACGGCCTGGAGTCCTCCACCCTCCTCCCACAGTGAGGAGATCCTCCACCCTCCTCCTCCGTCTGAACAACCACAACATTAGAAGTTAAAGGTCCAGACGGTTCTGAGCTGAGACGTGTCCCCGTGTAGACTGGCCTTACGTGGCCTTACGAGAGTTTACGTGGCTTTATGTGGCCATACGAGAGTTTACGTGGCTTTATGTGGCCATACGAGAGTTTACGTGGCCTTACGAGACTCTACGTGGCCTTACGTGACTCTACGTGGCCTTACGTGACTCTACGTGGCCTTACGTGACTCTACGTGGCTTTACGTGGCCATACGAGACTCTACGTGGCCATACGAGACTCTACGTGGCCTTACGAGACTCTACGTGGCCTTACGAGACTCTACGTGGCCTTACGTGAGTATGTGGCTTTACGTGGCCTTACGAGAGTTTACGTGGCTTTACGTGGCCTTACGAGACTCTACGTGGCCTTACGTGAGTATGTGGCTTTACGTGGCCTTACGAGAGTTTACGTGGCCTTACGAGACTCTACGTGGCCTTACGAGAGTTTACGTGGCTTTACGAGACTACGTGGCCTTACGAGAGTTTACGTGGCCTTACGAGAGTTTACGTGGCCTTACGAGACTCTACGTGGCCTTACGTGAGTATGTGGGCTTTACGTGGCCTTACGAGAGTTTACGTGGCTTTACGTGGCCTTACGAGAGTTTACGTGGCTTACGAGACTACGTGGCCTTACGAGAGTTTACGTGGCCTTACGTGACTCTACGTGGCCTTACGTGACTCTACGTGGCCTTACGAGACTCTACGTGGCCTTACGTGACTCTACGTAGTGTGACATGACAAGTTGATGCTGCTGTTCTTTAACTTCCGGAGGCGTCACGTCCTTGACTGGACCAGGTCCTTGACTGGACCAGGTCTTTGACCTGGACCAGGTCTTGGTGCTGGTTGTCCCTGGTTCTGTGGTTGTTTGGACGAGGTGGTGTCAGATTGAGCTGGGGGTCCTGGTGGAGGAATGAAGCGCCCCCTGCTGGCTCCTATAGAGTCTATATGTTACATAACATGAACCTGCTGAACCTTCACGTACATTGTGGAGCAGCTGCTGAGTGGAGACTATTTATATCCCCTGGTTGTACCGTAGTACGTTTACATCATTGTGTGTTTCTGCCGTTTCTCACCCCCCGTCTCTCCCCCCCCCCCCCCCCCTTTCTGTTTTTGCCAGTTGAGGTTGACGGTTAAATATTTGAGGTCTTATCAGGAACACTGAAACGCTTCCACATGTTGGATTTTCACACTTGATGCAGAGTTAAAGTGATCATCTGGTCTCTTTTCTGTTGAAATTCAATTATGACAAAATTCTAACTGAGGTGAGAAGCTGGACTATTGACCCCCCCCCCCCCCCCCGCTGCTCTGACTGCAATAATAGTTATTTAGGGGAAGAGTTACAACAGTTTTGGCTCCTCATTGTTGAAGTGAAGAGGTTGTTGGTTACTAACCGCCCCCCCCAGGCTGAATGACCCCCCCCAGGCTAAACGTCCCCCCCCCAGGCTAAATGACCCCCCCAGACTTAGAAGTGCAGCAAAAGTCGCGTGTAAAAATAAAGCAGCCTATTGTGAAAATGTTCATAACTGATGAGTCGTCTGTATCTTCAGCTCTTGTATTAGTTTTGCTAAATAATACCCCCATAAGCCCCCGCTAACTGGGAGCGGTGGGGGAGCAGTGGGTGGAGCAGTGGGTGGAGCAGCTGTGTCTGAGGTGAAACAACATGCAGGCCGGGTGACGACCCAGCAGGTGGTGCTGGTGCTGGTACCGACCCTCAGGGGTTTGATGGTGAGCGTCTCAGTAATGTGCCGATGTGGCCTTGCCCCTACAGGTGGTGCAGACCCTGGAGGACCACCACCAGGAGGTGCTGTCCCTCTACAGGGACTTTGGATTCGCCGGCCTGATCGCCCAGGACTCGGAGTTCGCCCTGTGCAACGTGCCGGCCTACTTCTCCTCGCACGCCCTCAAACTGAGCTGGAACGGCAAGAACCTGACCACACACCAGTACCTGCTGTCGGAGGCGCCGCCCGCCAGCTGGGACTCAAGACCCAGCACCTGCCCTGCTTCGCTGCCCTGCTGGGTGAGGAACCCCCAACCTGTCCTCTCCTGGTCCTAACATGGCTAAAGC
>NW_027662247.1:232500-242296 GCF_963422515.1 Blennius ocellaris | reverse complement strand
GGAACCAGACCCTACTGGGTAGGAACCAGACTCTAATGGGTAGGAACCAGACTCTACTGACTAGGAACCAGACTCTACTGGGTAGGAACCAGACCCTGATGGGTAGGAACCAGACTCTGCTGGGTAGGAACCAGACTCTGCTGGGTAGGAACCAGACCCTACTGGGTAGGAACCAGACTCTGCTGGGTAGGAACCAGACTCTAATGGGTAGGAACTAGGGATGCTCGATATTGGCTTTTCTACCGATATCCGATATTCCGATATTGTCCAACTCTTAATTTCCGATACCGATATCCCCGACACCGATATCTGCTGGTTTTTTACATCAGAACTGTTAGGTAACAACAACATAAAATATCTCCTACTGTGGAATTAACACATTATGCCTAATTTTATCGTGATGCCCCACTGGATGCATATGTGAATCAAACATGGCTTTCCAAATGTACACACTGAGAAAAATAAGAGAACAACTTAAATTATGGAAAAAAGTGCCATATTTATTTAGTGTTAGAGAGAAACCTCAACAACAAACTCAACAACACCACAGACAATATAAAAAAAGGAAGAGGCATATCTTCCTTCCATTAGTTGTAAACAGTCAATGAATGAATAACTGGACATAACTTGTCAAATAATAGACTCAAACTGGACTCAATCTCTTTTAAGAGTAACAAAATAGTGCAAATATAAACAAGAAAGGCACAGAAATGCTCACAAAATTAAAACAGCCCTCCTTTAAAGTGCAACAAAAACAAAGACTGAAGTTGACTCGTCCATATAACTGGTCTATTTCTTTTCCCATGTCCTCATGTGTAAGAGGTAGATTGTTCTGTATGAATACACTGGTTCACTGTCAACACTGGTGCAGGGTGCAGTCAGGTACTGGTACCAGTGCTGAACACTGGTTCACTGTCAACACTGGTGCAGGGTGCAGTCAGGTACTGGTACCAGTGCTGAACACTGGTTCACCGTCAGCACTGGTGCAGGGTGCAGTCAGGTACTGGTACCAGTGCTGAACACTGGTTCACTGTCAACACTGGTGCAGGGTGCAGTCAGGTACTGGTACCAGTGCTGAACACTGGTTCACCGTCAGCACTGGTGCAGGGTGCAGTCAGGTACTGGTACCAGTGCTGAACACTGGTTCACTGTCAACACTGGTGCAGGGTGCAGTCAGGTACTGGCACCAGTGCTGAACACTGGTTCACTGTCAACACTGGTGCAGGGTGCAGTCAGGTACTGGTACCAGTGCTGAACACTGGTTCACTGTCAACACTGGTGCAGGGTGCAGTCAGGTACTGGTACCAGTGCTGAACACTGGTTCACCGTCAGCACTGGTGCAGGGTGCAGTCAGGTACTGGTACCAGTGCTGAACACTGGTTCACCGTCAGCACTGGTGCAGGGTGCAGTCAGGTACTGGTACCAGTGCTGAACACTGGTTCACCGTCAACACTGGTGCAGGGTGCAGTCAGGTACTGGTACCAGTGCTGAACACTGGTTCACCGTCAACACTGGTGCAGGGTGCAGTCAGGTACTGGTACCAGTGCTGAACACTGGTTCACCGTCAGCACTGGTGCAGGGTGCAGTCAGGTACTGGTACCAGTGCTGAACACTGGTTCACCGTCAGCACTGGTGCAGGGTGCAGTCAGGTACTGGTACCAGTGCTGAACACTGGTTCACTGGCAACACTGGTGCAGGGTGCAGTCAGGTACTGGCACCAGTGCTGAACACTGGTTCACCGGCAACACTGGTGCAGGGTGCAGTCAGGTACTGGCACCAGTGCTGAACACTGGTTCACCGTCAACACTGGTGCAGGGTGCAGTCAGGTACTGGTACCAGTGCTGAACACTGGTTCACCGTCAGCACTGGTGCAGGGTGCAGTCAGGTACTGGTACCAGTGCTGAACACTGGTTCACCGTCAGCACTGGTGCAGGGTGCAGTCAGGTACTGGTACCAGTGCTGAACACTGGTTCACCGTCAACACTGGTGCAGGGTGCAGTCAGGTACTGGTACCAGTGCTGAACACTGGTTCACCGTCAACACTGGTGCAGGGTGCAGTCCGGTACTGGCACCAGTGCTGAACACTGGTTCACCGTCAACACTGGTGCAGGGTGCAGTCAGGTACTGGCACCAGTGCTGAACACTGGTTCACCGTCAACACTGGTGCAGGGTGCAGTCAGGTACTGGCACCAGTGCTGAACACTGGTTCACCGTCAACACTGGTGCAGGGTGCAGTCAGGTACTGGCACCAGTGCTGAACACTGGTTCACCGTCAACACTGGTGCAGGGTGCAGTCAGGTACTGGCACCAGTGCTGAACACTGGTTCACCGTCAACACTGGTGCAGGGTGCAGTCAGGTACTGGCACCAGTGCTGAACACTGGTTCACCGTCAACACTGGTGCAGGGTGCAGTCAGGTACTGGCACCAGTGCTGAACACTGGTTCACCGTCAACACTGGTGCAGGGTGCAGTCAGGTACTGGTACCAGTGCTGAACACTGGTTCACCGTCAACACTGGTGCAGGGTGCAGTCAGGTACTGGTACCAGTGCTGAATACTGGTTCACCGTCAACACTGGTGCAGGGTGCAGTCAGGTACTGGCACCAGTGCTGAACACTGGTTCACCGTCAACACTGGTGCAGGGTGCAGTCAGGTACTGGTACCAGTGCTGAACACTGGTTCACCGTCAACACTGGTGCAGGGTGCAATCAGGTACTGGTACCAGTGCTGAACAGTGGTTCACCGTCAGCACTGGTGCAGGGTGCAGTCAGGTACTGGTACCAGTGCTGAACAGTGGTTCACCGTCAACACTGGTGCAGGGTGCAGTCAGGTACTGGTACCAGTGCTGAACACTGGTTCACCGTC
The DNA here is from genome assembly GCF_963422515.1 of Blennius ocellaris. NCBI lineage: Eukaryota > Metazoa > Chordata > Actinopteri > Blenniiformes > Blenniidae > Blennius > Blennius ocellaris. The sequence goes on along the minus strand of NW_027662247.1, from coordinate 239,432 downwards.
AACACTGGTGCAGGGTGCAGTCAGGTACTGGTACCAGTGCTGAACACTGGTTCACCGTCAACGCTGGTGCAGGGTGCAGTCAGGTACTGGTACCAGTGCTGAACACTGGTTCACTGTCAACGCTGGTGCAGGGTGCAGTCAGGTACTGGTACCAGTGCTGAACACTGGTTCACCGTCAACGCTGGTGCAGGGTGCAGTCAGGTACTGGTACCAGTGCTGAACACTGGTTCACCGTCAACACTGGTGCAGGGTGCAGTCAGGTACTGGTACCAGTGCTGAACACTGGTTCACCGTCAACACTGGTGCAGGGTGCAGTCAGGTACTGGCACCAGTGCTGAACACTGGTTCACCGTCAACACTGGTGCAGGGTGCAGTCAGGTACTGGCACCAGTGCTGAACACTGGTTCACCGTCAACACTGGTGCAGGGTGCAGTCAGGTACTGGCACCAGTGCTGAACACTGGTTCACCGTCAACACTGGTGCAGGGTGCAGTCAGGTACTGGCACCAGTGCTGAACACTGGTTCACCGTCAACACTGGTGCAGGGTGCAGTCAGGTACTGGCACCAGTGCTGAACACTGGTTCACCGTCAACACTGGTGCAGGGTGCAGTCAGGTACTGGTACCAGTGCTGAACACTGGTTCACCGTCAACACTGGTGCAGGGTGCAGTCAGGTACTGGCACCAGTGCTGAATACTGGTTCACTGTCAACACTGGTGCAGGGTGCAGTCAGGTACTGGCACCAGTGCTGAATACTGGTTCACCGTCAACACTGGTGCAGGGTGCAGTCAGGTACTGGTACCAGTGCTGAACAGTGGTTCACCGTCAACACTGGTGCAGGGTGCAGTCAGGTACTGGCACCAGTGCTGAACACTGGTTCACTGTCAACACTGGTGCAGGGTGCAGTCAGGTACTGGCACCAGTGCTGAACACTGGTTCACTGTCAACACTGGTGCAGGGTGCAGTCAGGTACTGGCACCAGTGCTGAACGCTGGTTCACTGTCAACACTGGTGCAGGGTGCAGTCAGGTACTGGTACCAGTGCTGAACGCTGGTTCACCGTCAACACTGGTGCAGGGTGCAGTCAGGTACTGGTACCAGTGCTGAACACTGGTTCACCGTCAACACTGGTGCAGGGTGCAGTCAGGTACTGGTACCAGTGCTGAACACTGGTTCACCGTCAACACTGGTGCAGGGTGCAGTCAGGTACTGGTACCAGTGCTGAACACTGGTTCACCGTCAACACTGGTGCAGGGTGCAGTCAGGTACTGGTACCAGTGCTGAACACTGGTTCACTGTCAACACTGGTGCAGGGTGCAGTCAGGTACTGGTACCAGTGCTGAACACTGGTTCACTGTCAACACTGGTGCAGGGTGCAGTCAGGTACTGGTACCAGCAGGGAAGAGGGCCTGGTTGAGCCTCCAGTCCTCCACGGACATTTCATTCACCGGGCTTCTCCTTCTTAGCCACGAGTCTAGCATGTTGTATTTGTTGTTGTTAAACGTCATCAAGCGCGCGCCTGTAAATGTCCAATGCTGCGTTCAAGGAGACTCGGAAATTCCAATATCGGTTGTAAAAATCCGATACCGATATTTCCAAATATAAAATTTTTAAGTCAATATCAGCCGATAATATCGGCCCTCCGATATTATCGGACATCCCTAGTAGGAACCAGACTCTACTGGGTAGGAACCAGGTCCTACTGGGTAGGAACCAGACCCTGATGGGTAGGAACCAGACTCTAATGGGTAGGAACCAGGCCCTGATGGGTAGGAACCAGACTCTACTGACTAGGAACCAGACTCTAATGGGTAGGAACCAGGCCCTGATGGGTAGGAACCAGACTCTACTGACTAGGAACCAGACCCTGATGGGTAGGAACCAGACTCTACTGGGTAGGAACCAGACCCTGATGGGCAGGAACCAGACTCTAATGGGTAGGAACCAGACCCTGATGGGTAGGAACCAGACTCTAATGGGTAGGAACCAGACCCTGATGGGTAGGAACCAGACTCTACTGGGTAGGAACCAGACCCTGATGGGTAGGAACCAGACTCTACTGGGTAGGAACCAGACCCTGATGTGTAGGAACCAGACTCTACTGGGTAGGAACCAGACTCTAATGGGTAGGAACCAGACTCTACTGGGTCGGAACCAGACTCTAATGGGTAGGAACCAGACTCTACTGACTAGGAACCAGACTCTACTGGGTAGGAACCAGACCCTGATGGGTAGGAACCAGACTCTACTGGGTTGGAACCAGACCCTGATGGGTAGGAACCAGACTCTACTGGGTAGGAACCAGACCCTGATGGGTAGGAACCAGACCCTACTGGGTAGGAACCAGACTCTACTGGGTAGGAACCAGACCCTGATGGATAGGAACCAGACTCTAATGGGTAGGAACCAGACTCTAATGGGTAGGATCCAGACTCTGCTGGGTAGGAACCAGGCCCTGATGGGTAGGATCCAGACCCTACTGGCTAGGAACCAGACTCTAATGGGTAGGAACCAGACCCTACTGGGTAGGAACCAGACTCTGCTGGGTAGGAACCAGACTCTAATAGGTAGGAACCAGACTCTAATGGGTAGGAACCAGACTCTGCTGGGTAGGAACCAGACCCTGATGGGTAGGAACCAGACCCTGATGGGTAGGAACCAAACTCTGCTGGGTTGGAACCAGAGTCTACTGGTAGGAACCAGACCCTGATGGGTAGGAACCAGACCCTACTGGCTAGGAACCAGACTCTAATGGGTAGGAACCAGGCCCTGATGGGTAGAAACCAGACCCTACTGGGTAGGAACCAGACCCTACTGGGTAGGAACCAGACCCTACTGGGTAGGAACCAGACCCTGATGGGTAGGAACCAGACTCTACTGGGTAGGAACCAGACTCTAATTGGTAGGAACCAGACTCTACTGGGTAGGAACCAGACTCTAATTGGTAGGAACCAGACTCTACTGGGTATGAACCAGACTCTAATTGGTAGGAACCAGACTCTAATGGGTAGGAACCAGACCCTGATGGGTAGGAACCAGACTCTAATGGGTAGGAACCAGACCCTACTGGGTAGGAACCAGACTCTACTGGGTAGGAACCAGACTCTTCTTGGTTGGGAACCAGATCCTGATGGGTAGGAACCAGACTCTTCTTGGTTGGGAACCAGATCCTGATGGGTAGGAACCAGACTCTACTGGGTAGGAACCAGACCCTGATGGGTACGAACCAGACTCTATTGGGTAGGAACCAGACTCTACTGGGTAGGAACCAGACTCTAATGGGTAGGAACCAGAGTCTACTGGGTACATGGAGACGTGTGCTGTGTGTCCTGGTCGTCATGGAGACGTGTCCTGTGTGTCCTCAGAGAACGGGACGTTCAACGGCAGCAGTGAGGCGGAGAGGAAGACTCAGTCCTACTACCTGTCCTGCCTCAACACGCAGAGGATCGAGGAGCTGGGAGCTCAGCCGCTCATCAACCTCATCGCCAAGGTAACGGCCGCACGGTCCGGACCGTCAGGACGGTCCGGACGGTCTAGACGGCTGGGTTCCGTCCCGACGGTCCGTCCCGACGCGGCCGGGTTCCGTCCCAATGGTCTGGACGGTCTGGACGGCCGGGTTCCGTCCTGACGGTCTGGACGGTCTGGATGGCCGGGTTCCGTCCTGACGGTCTGGACGGTCTGGACGGCCGGGTTCCGTCCTGACGGTCTGGACGGTCTGGACGGTCTGGACGGTCTGGACGGCCGGGTTCCGTCCTGACGGTCTGGACGGTCTGGACGGCCGGGTTCCGTCCTGTTCTGTGTTCTTCTGTTCTGGATTAACCAACATCAATCAATACATACTGGAGAACTCAGATGTACATGAAGGAGTCTTTGGATCCGGCAGAAGGTTCTAGAACTCTGAGTCTGGACCGGTTCTGGACCTGTGTGCAGATCGGAGGCTGGAACCTGACGGGTCCCTGGGACAAGGAGAACTTCATGGAGGTCCTGAAGGTGGTCTCTGGTCCCTACAGGGCCCAGCCCTTCTTCAGTGTGAGCGTCAGCGCAGACCCCAAGAACTCCAACAGCAACGTGATCCAGGTACCCCAGGACCAGGACCAGGACCAGGACCACAACCACGACCACGACCAGGACCACATAGTCACCTTCCACCAGAACCAAAGCTCACAAGACCACAGCTAGGACCTGAACCAGAACCAGAACCAAAGCTCACATGACCACAGTAGAGACCAGAACCAGAAACAAAGTTCACATGACCATAGCTAGGACCTGAACCAGAAACAGAACCAGAACCAAAGCTCACAAGACCACAGCTAGGACCTGAACCACAAAGGACATCAAGACTAAAAGAAGAAGAACTTCAACTGGAACCACAGTAGAGACCAGAACCAGATCTGGCATTAAAGCAGCTCTGCATCCTGATTGGTCCGTGTGTTTCTCTTCCTCAGGTGGACCAATCAGGGCTCTTCCTGCCTTCCAGGGACTATTACCTCAACAAGACTGCCAATGAGAAGGTGAGAGGACCCGGCTCCATGGGGGGTCTGAGGTCCAGGCTCCATGTTAGCATCAGCTGGTGGCTACATGTTTAGCGTTAGCTGATGGCTACATGTTAGCATCTGCTGGTGGCTACATGTTAGCATTTGCTGGTGGCTACATGTTAGCATCAGCTGGTGGCTACATGTTTAGCGTTAGCTGGTGGCTACATGTTAGCATCAGCTGGTGGCTACATGTTAGCATTCGCTGGTGGCTACATGTTTGCATCAGCTGGTGGCTACATGTTAGCATTACACACCTGTTCCGCCCCAGGTCCTGGTGGCCTACTTGGACTACATGGTGGAGCTGGGCCAGCTGCTGGGTGGAGACCGAAGCGCCACGCAGCTCCAGATGCAACAGATTCTGGAGTTTGAGACGTCGCTGGCGAACGTCACCGTCCCTCAGGACCAGCGGCGGGACGAGGAGAAGATCTACCACAAGGTGACCATCGCCGAGCTGCAGGTGAGACCACGTGGCAGGAGCACTGAGCACGGTCCCGACCCCCATGGACTCTCAGTGGCGAGCAGCTCGGTTACACTTTCACTGAACTCCGGTTTGCTGCAGGTGCAGCTTCGCTAGTCTGAAGACTGGTAACAGCATTAGCATTAGCATTAACCTGTATCCACATGAGCGAGGATTAGCATTAGCCTGTATCCACAGAAGCGAGGATTAGCATTAGCCTGTATCCACAGGAGCGAGGATTTTCATTAGCCTGTGTCCACAGGAGCTTGGACTAGCATAAGCCTGTTTCCACAGGAGCTGGGATTAGCATTAGCCTGTAAGCCTTAATCCACAGGAGCTAGCATTAGCATTAGCCTGCAAGCCTGTATCCACAGGAGCTGGGATTAGTATTAGCCTGTAAGCCTTAATCCACAGGAGCTAGCATTAGCATTAGCCTGCAAGCCTGTATCCACAGGAGCTGGGATTAGCATTAGCCTGTAGCCACAGGAGGTAGGATTAGCATTAGCCTGTTTCCACAGGAGCTAGCATTAGCCTGTAGCCACAGGACCTGGGATTAGCATTAGCCTGTATCCACAGGAGTGAGGATTAGCATTAGCCTATATCCACAGGAGCTGGGATTAGCATTAGCCTGTATCCACAGGAGCAAGGATTAGCATTAGCCTGTATCCAAAGGAGCTGGGATTAGCATTAGCCTGTATCCACAGAAGCTAGGATTAGCATTAGTCTGTATCCACAGAAGCTACGATTAGCATTAGCCTGTATCCACAGAAGCTAGGATTAGCATTAGTCTGTGTTCCTCCCTCTCTGTCCTTCAGGGTTGCGGATGCTTCAGGGGTCACCATGGCAACTGTTGCCATGGGCCGTTGCTATGTGGGCAACTGTGAGGGAGGTTAGATAACATGATTACATAACATGATGGAGGGATGGAGGAGAGAAGGAGAGGAGGAGGAGTGAATCGGTCTCACTAACGAGGTCAAAGGTCAGCAAGTCAGGAGGTGAAGAACCAGAGAGGAACCACATGGAGGCCAGGACACTGTGGAACCTCCGTCTGGGGTTCTTTACTCCCTCTGTGGTGATGATGATGATGATAGTGATGATAGTGAGGATAGTGATGATAGTGACGATAGTGACGATGATGATAGTGATGATGATGATGATGATGATGATGATTGTGATGATGGTGATGATGATGATAGTGATGATGATGATGATTGCTATGATGATGATGATAGTGATGATGATGATGATAGTGATGATGAAGATTATGATGATGATAGTGATGATGATGATTATGATGATAGTGATGATGATGGTGATGATGATAGTGATGATGATAGTGATGATGATGATGATGATGATAGTAATGATGATGATGGTGATGGGGATGATGATGATGGTGATGATGATGATTATGATGATGATGATAGTGATGATGATGATGATGATAGTGATGATGATGATGATGATGATCGTGATGATGATTGTGATGATGATGATAGTGATGATGATGATAGTGATGATGATGATTATGATGATGATGATGATCGTGATGATGATGATGATAGTGATGATGATGATGATGATCATAGTGATGATGATGATTATGATGATGATGATAGTGATGATGATTATTATGATGGTGATGATGATGATGATGATAGTGATGATGATGATTATGATGATGGTGATGATGATAGTGATGATGATAGTGATGATGGTGATGATGATGATGATGATGATGATGATAGTAATGATGATGATGGTGATGGGGATGATGATGATGGTGATGATGATGATGATGATGATAGTGATGATGATGATTATGATGATGATGATGATCGTGATGATGATAGTGATGATGATGATTATGATGATGATGATGATCGTGATGATGATGATGATGATGATGATTATGATGATGATGATGATCGTGATGATGATG
>NW_027662247.1:210000-227500 GCF_963422515.1 Blennius ocellaris | reverse complement strand
CTCCTCCTCTCCTCCTCTCCCCTCCTCTCCTCCTCCTCCTCTCCTCCTCTCCTCCTCTCCTCCAGTACGAGGTATCAGAGGACAGTTTCTTCCAGAACATGTTGAACTTCTATAACTTCTCCTCCCGGGTGATGTCGGACCAGCTGAGGAAGACGCCCAACAAAGACCAGTAACACACACAGACACACACACACACACACACACACACAGATCAGTAGCTCTCCTGGTATGTTACTACCCCCCCCCCCCCCCCCCCAGGTGGAGCATGACCCCCCCCACAGTGAACGCCTACTACATCCCTACTAAGAACGGCATCGTGGTTCCAGCCGGGATCCTGCAGGCGCCGTTCTACTCTCATGACCACCCCAAGTGAGTCCTGACCTCTCTCTACCTCCCTCTCTCTCTCTCTCTCTACCTCTCTCTCTCTCTCTCTCTACCTCCCTCTCCCTCTCTCTCTCTACCTCCCTCTCTCTCTCTCTACCTCTATACCTCTATACCTCCGTCTCTCTCTCTCTCATCTGGTTTCTGTTTTCAGAGCATTGAACTTTGGAGGTATCGGAGTGGTGATGGGTCACGAGCTGACGCACGCCTTCGACGATCAAGGTCAGTCTGCCGCTATCAGGAAGGTTCCACCTTAAAACATCAACGTGCTGCCGCTATCAGGAAGGTTCCACCTTAAAACATCAACGTGCTGCCGCTATCAGGACGGTTCCACCTTAAAACATCAACATGCTGCCGCTATCAGGAAGGTTCCACCTTAAAACATCAACGTGCTGCGAGCTATCAGGAAGGTTCCACCTTAAAACATCAACATGCTGCGAGCTATCAGGAAGGTTCCACCTTAAAACATCAACGTGCTGCCGCTATCAGGACGGTTCCACCTTAAAACATCAACGTGCTGCCGCTATCAAGAAGGTTCCACCTTAAAACATCAACGTGCTGCGAGCTATCAGGAAGGTTCCACCTTAAAACATCAACGTGCTGCGAGCTATCAGGACGGTTCCACCTTAAAACATCAACGTGCTGCCGCTATCAGGACGGTTCCACCTTAAAACATCAAAGTGCTGCCGCTATCAGGAAGGTTCCACCTTAAAACATCAACGTGCTGCCGCTATCAGGACGGTTCCACCTTAAAACATCAATGTGCTGCCGCTATCAGGAAGGTTCCACCTTAAAACATCAACGTGCTGCCGCTATCAGGACGGTTCCACCTTAAAACATCAACGTGGTGCCGCTATCAGGAAGGTTCCACCTTAAAACATTAACGTGCTCAGGTGCCACTATCAGGAAGGTTCCACCTTAAAACATCAACGCGCTCCGGTGCAGCTATCAGGAAGGTTCCACCTTAAACATGAGTGTGGTGCCGCTATCAGGAAGGTTCCACCTTAAATCACCAACATGTTCAGGTGCAGCTATCAGGAAGGTTCCACCTTAAAATATCAATGTGGTGCCGCTATCAGGAAGGTTCCACCTTAAAATATCAATGTGGTGCTGCTATCAGGAAGGTTCCACCTTAAAATATCAATGTGGTGCTGCTATCAGGAAGGTTCCACCTTAAATCACCAACGTGCTCAGGTGCAGCTATCAGGAAGGTTCCACCTAAAAACACCAACATGTTCAGGTGCAGCTATCAGGAAGGTTCCACCTTAAAACACCAACATGTTCAGGTGCAGCTATCAGGAAGGTTCCACCTTAAAACACCAACATGTTCAGGTGCAGCTATCAGGAAGGTTCCACCTTAAAACACCAACATGTTCAGGTGCAGCTATCAGGAAGGTTCCACCTTAAAATATCAATGTTGTGCCGCTATCAGGAAGGTTCCACCTTAAAACACCAACATGTTCAGGTGCAGCTATCAGGAAGGTTCCACCTTAAAACACCAACATGTTCAGGTGCAGCTATCAGGAAGGTTCCACCTTAAAATATCAATGTTGTGCCGCTATCAGGAAGGTTCCACCTTAAAACATCAACGCGCTCAGGTGCAGCTATCAGGTTCTACCTTAAGAGCTGGCCTCCCGCTAACCCTACCCCCCCGGAGAGCTTCAGCGTGTCCCGTGTGGTTCCGCAGGTCGTGAGTACGATAAGGAGGGGAACCTGCGCCCGTGGTGGCAGAACTCGTCGGTGGAGGCGTTCCGCCAGCGCACCGAGTGCATGGTGGAGCAGTACAGCCGCTACACCGTCAACGGGGAACACGTCAACGGGAAGCAGACGCTGGGGGAGAACATCGCCGACAACGGCGGCCTGAAGGCGGCGTACCACGTGAGTACGGCTGCCGCGCCGTCGTCCGGCGTCGCCTTGCCGTGTCTGACTGTGTCCGGTCCTGCAGGCGTACAGAACCTGGATCCAGAAGAACGGAGAGGAGAACAAACTTCCTGCCGTCAACCTGACCAACGACCAGCTCTTCTTCGTGGGGTTCGCGCAGGTGAGACGTTAGCATGACGTTAGCGTGTTCAGACCTGACGTTAGCATGTTCAGACCTGACGTTAGCGTGACGTTAGCATGTTCAGACCTGACGCTAGTGTGGCGTTAGCGTGACGTTAGTGTGGCGTTAGCGTGAGGCCAGCTGCTTGCGTTGTTGACGTTGTGGCGTCCTCCAGGTGTGGTGCTCCGTCCGGACACCGGAGAGCGCTCACGAGGGCCTGGTGACCGACCCCCACAGTCCGCCGCGCTACCGCGTCATCGGCACGCTCGCCAACTCGCCGGACTTCAGCCGCCACTTCAGCTGCCCTGAGGGGACGCCCATGAACACCGGGAGGCGCTGCGAGGTCTGGTAGACCCGCTGAGGACGGCCGGGGGGCGGGGCCAAGGCCGGGGGGCGGGGCCAAGGCCGGGGGGCGGGGTTAGTTAGGCCAATGCAGCTGGTTAGTGTCTTAATTAGCATCTACACTTAATCTGTTAATAGAGACGATGGGACTCGTTGTCATGGAGACGGTGAAGACTAAGGATGACGAAGGTGATGAAGCCAAACGAGACGCTGTCGTAGATTCCTGCTTTATTACCATAAACACCATTAATGTTATCTCTGTGTGTGTGTGTGTGTGTGTGTGTGTGTGTGTGTGTGTGTGTGTGTGTGTGTGTGTGTGTGTGTGTGTGTGTGTGTGTGCGTGCGTGCGTGCGTGCGTGCGTGCGTGCGTGCGTGTGTGTGCTGCGTCCTTCTCTGATGACATCACTGTGATGACCTCGTGCTCAGTTGAAATGTGAGCTGCGCTCTGATTGGCCAGGAGGATTTTGGCACTGAATTCAAAACGTTTTTATTTTTTAACGATGAATCGTCGTTTTTACATCAAAGAGAAATTAACCATTTGTGTTTAAAAAAAAAAAAAAAAAAAAAAGAGCCAGGTGACAAATTACTGGTACAAATTCAGTTTTAGGGGAACTCCTGGGCAGGAGCGTGAGGCGTTCAGGGAACCCTACGACTGTGGGATATGGGGAACTCCTGGGCAGGAGCGTGAGGCGTTCAGGGGCCGGTGGAAGCCGTAGGATGTTATTGAACTGTAACGGCCGCAAGGCGTTCAGGGACCTAAACAAGCGCGAGGAAGTCACAGCGTCTGAATTCACGTGTCGATCGTCACAGTTACTGTGTGTGTGTGTGTGTGTGTGTGTGTGTGTGTGTGTGTGTGTGTGTGTGTGTGTGTGTGTGTGTGTGTGTGTGTGTGTGTGTCCAGCCCCATGCAGCTTCTATGTCCCTACTTGTTCAGCAGAAGAAGCTGCTTCCTGCCAAAGATCGTGTGTGTGTGTGTGTGTGTGGGGGGGGGATTCTCTCTGTCCATCACGTCCGTCCGTCGTCATGGTGAAGTCTCGTCCTCGTCCTCGTCCATCGTCGGGACGAGCGTCATTATCAGGGGCGTGTTTGGTTTTTCCCCCAGTTGGGGAGGGTCCTTGAACGCGTCGTCTCCAGACTGGACCTTCAGAACCGGTTCCTGTCCCACTCAGTGAAGAACTGGTCCGCCGCGATGTCCTTGAACGCATCATCTTCATGTAAAAGCATTGGTAACTGTTCAGTGTGTAAATCTGTGGACTGTAATCAGGATGTGGGGGGGGGGAGGGGGTTCTTTTGAAGGTCTTTGAATGCATCACGTCATAATGTAAGGACTCGTGAAGACAGACAGATGTGGACATTTAGTTCAGGGACTCCGCTAAAGGAGAATGTGACTGTTTCTGTCTGCGCATTCTGCTGAAGTGTCTTTGAACGCATCATCATGTGAAAAGCTCTTAAATACATAAAGACAAACGTCAGTTTCTCTTGATTGTGATTGTGGTCAGTGAACGCACCACGAGGTTTCCCAACACCGGGGAGGTCAGTGAACACACCACCGAGGTTTCACAGCACCGGGGGGTCAGTGAACACACCACCGAGGTTTCACAGCACCGGGGGGTCAGTGAACGCACCACCGAGGTTTCACAGCACCGAGGGGTCCGTGAACGCACCACCAAGGTTTCACAGCACAGAGGGTCAGTGAACGCACCACCGAGGTTTCACAGTACCGGGGGTCAGTGAACGCACCACCGAGGTTTCACAACACTGGGGGTCGGTGAACGCACCACTGAGGTTTCACAGTACCGGGGGTCAGTGAACGCACCACTGAGGTTTCACAGCACCGGGGATCAGTGAACGCACCACTGAGGTTACGCAGCACCGGGGGGGTCTGAGAACGCACGACTGAGGTTTCACAGTACCGGGGGTCATGTGAATGCACCACCGAGGTTTCACAGTACCGGGGGTCAGTGAACGCACCACTGAGGTTTCACAGTACCGGGGGGTCAGTGAACGCACCACCGAGGTTTCACAGTACCGGGGGTCAGTGAACGCACCACCGAGGTTTCACAGTACCGGGGGTCATGTGAATGCACCACCGAGGTTTCACAACACAGTACCGGGGGGTCAGTGAACGCACCACCAAGGTTTCACAGCACAGAGGGTCAGTGAACGCACCACCGAGGTTTCACAGTACCGGGGGTCAGTGAACGCACCACCGAGGTTTCACAACACTGGGGGTCGGTGAACGCACCACTGAGGTTTCACAGTACCGGGGGTCAGTGAACGCACCACTGAGGTTTCACAGCACCGGGGATCTGTGAACGCACCACTGAGGTTACGCAGCACCGGGGGGGTCTGAGAACGCACGACTGAGGTTTCACAGTACCGGGGGTCATGTGAATGCACCACCGAGGTTTCACAGTACCGGGGGTCAGTGAACGCACCACTGAGGTTTCACAGTACCGGGGGGTCAGTGAACGCACCACCGAGGTTTCACAGTACCGGGGGTCAGTGAACGCACCACCGAGGTTTCACAGTACCGGGGGTCATGTGAACGCACCACCGAGGTTTCACAACACAGTACCGGGGGGTCAGTGAACGCACCACCGAGGTTTCACAGTACCGGGGGTCATGTGAACGCACCACCGAGGTTTCACAGTACCGGGGGTCAATGAACGCACCACCGAGGTTTCACAGTACCGGGGGTCAGTGAACGCACCACCGAGGTGTCACAACACCGGGGGTCAGTGAACGCACCACCGAGGTCTCATTAGCATTAAAATGACTAAGTAATAGATTACTCAAAGTAATAAATCACTGGAAGGAGTTTATGAAAAGTTTAAATGATGAGAATTGGGGCACCACTGGCTAAACTGGAAATAGTGAATATTGAAATATCAGTCTCGTCTTTAAAAAGGATTTATTTCAGTTAATATTTCTGTGTAAATAAAACAGATTCCAGCACAAACTGGTACAAACCAGGAACTGTCAACAATTACTACACAATAGTTACCAGGAATCCATCAAGTCGGCTAACTAAAGTTTATTAATTCATAAATAATTGAGGAATCAACACAATCAAACAAGGAGATCTCGTCTAAACAGTGTGGATGTAATGACCAGGAGTGTCCACCAGGTGGCGGCGGACCTGGAGGCTCAGTGGGAGACGGTGGAGGGATGTGGAACGGACACCAGAGGGAGGCAGAGAGAGAGACGGAGAGAGAGAGAGAGAGAGAGAGAGCGAGAGAGAGAGATGGAGAGAGAGAGAGTGCTCCCCCTGCTGGTCCCTCCTCTCACTGCTCCTCCTGTTTGCAGTACCAGGTGTATTCAGGTGTCCAGGTGTGTCCAAGTGACCAGTTGTGTCCAGGTGTGTCCAGGTGTCCAGGTATATCCAGGTGTCCAGGTGTGTTCAGGTGTCCAGGTATATCCAGGTGTCCAGGTGTCCAGGTGTGTTCAGGTGTCCAGGTGTGTCCAGGTGTGTTCAGGTGTCCAGGTACATCCAGGTGTCCAGGTGTGTTCAGGTGTCCAGGTGTGTCCAGGTGTCCAGGTGTGTTCAGGTATATCCAGGTGTCCAGGTGTGTCCAGGTGTATCCAGGTGTGTTCAGATGTCCAGGTATATCCAGGTGTGTCCAGGTGTCCAGGTGTTTTCAGATGTCCAGGTATATCCAGGTGTCCAGGTATATCCAGGTGTGTTCAGGTGTCCAGGTACATCCAGGTGTGTTCAGGTGTCCAGGTGTGTCCAGGTGTGTCCAGGTGACCAGTTGTGTCCAGGTGTGTCCAGTTGTGTCCAGGTGCATCCAGGTGTGTCCAGGTGTGTTCAGGTGTCCAGGTACATCCAGGTGTATCCAGGTGTCCAGGTGTATCCAGGTGTCCAGGTGTGTCCAGGTGACCAGTTGTGTCCAGGTGTGTCCAGTTGTGTCCAGGTGCATCCAGGTGTGTCCAGATGTCCAGGTGTGTCCAGGTGACCAGTTGTGTCCAGGTGTCCAGGTGACCAGTTGTGTCCAGGTGTATCCAGGTGTCCAGGTGTATCCAGGTGTGCAGGTGCATCCAGGTGTGTCCAGGTGACCAGTTGTGTCCAGGTGTATCCAGGTATCCAGGTGTGTCCAGGTGTATCCAGGTGTGTCCAGGTGTCCTGGTGTCCAGGTGTGTCCAGGTGTTCAGGCGCCCCTGCAGGTGAGCAGCTGCCAGCAGCAGGCCCTGAGGCGCGTCACCTGCATACCGTACAGCAGCGGGTTGAGCAGCGGCTGTATGACCAGGAAGTAGAGCGACAGGACGCCGCGCAGCGCGGCGGGCACGTGGCTCATGTCGAAGCGGCTCTGCAGCACCTGGAACAGGCAGCCGCAGCAGAAATTGAGCAGCGACACCAGGTGGGGGCCACAGGTGCTGACGGCCTTACGCCGGGTCCGCGCAGAACCGACGGAACACACCCGCAGGATCCGGGCGTAGGAGAACACGATGGGCGCCAGCGGAACCAGCACCGCCAGCGGGAGCGCCGCCAGGCCGTACGCGTTGTTGACGGCGGTGTCGGAGCAGGCGAGGCGCACCAGCTGGAAGTTGTCGCACACCAGTGCGTCCAGCGCGGCGCCGCACAGCGTAAGGCGCAGGCTGAGCGCCAGCGTCACCAGGAACTTCAGCAGCGAGTAGAACCACGCCGCCAGCGCCAGCGCCGCCGCACGGCGGCCCGTCATCAGGGCGCAGTAGCGCAGCGGCAGGCACACGGCCAGGAAGCGGTCGTACGCCATGACGGCAAGGCTGCAGAACTCCACGTTGACGTAGGTGTAGAGGACGTAGATCTGCAGGAAGCAGAACGGCAGTGGAACCCAGTGGGTGGCGGAGAACAGCTGCAGCAGCAGGAAGGGGAACAGGCCGCTGCTGCCGTACAGCTCGTTGACCAACAGGCTGAGCAGGAACAGGTACATGGGCCGGTGCAGGGTTCTGTTCACGCAGATCACCACGATCAGCAGAACGTTGGAACCCAGGATGGACACGTAGACCAGCGCCACCACCAGGAACCACAGGTACCTGGCGCTGCCCAGGTCCAGGTACCCACCCAGGACCAGGAACGTCACCGAGGATGAGTTCATGGTGGCGGAGAACCGGAATCAGTCGGGAGCTTCTGGAGATAATACACAGGGGAACGTCTGGAGATCACAGGAGAATGTCTGAAGATCACACAGGAGAACGTCTGAAGATCACAGTAGAACGTCGGAAGATCACACAGGAGAACTTCTGAAGATCACAGTAGAACGTCTGAAGATCACACAGGAGAACGTCTGAAGATCACAGTAGAACGTCGGATGATCACACACAGGAGAACGTCTTGAGATCACGCACGGTAGAATGTCTGAAGATCAAAGTAGAACGTCTCAAGATCAAAGAGTAGAACGTCTGAAGATCACAGTAGAATATCTCAAGATCAAAGAGTAGAACGTCTGACGATCACAGTAGAACGTCTGGAGATCACAGGAGAACGTCTGAAGATCAAAGTAGAATGTCTGAAGATCAAAGTAGAACGTCTCAAGGTCAAAGAGTACAACGTCTGAAGATGAAAGAGTAGAACATTTGAAGATCACACAGGAGAACATCTGGAGATCACACAGGAGAACGTCTCAAGATCACACAGGAGAACGTATGGAGATCACAGGAGAACATCTGGAGATCACAGTAGAACGTCTGGAGATCACACAGTAGAAGGTCTGTAGATCACACAGTAGAATGTCTGTAGATCACAGTAGAACGTCTGAAGATCAAAGAGGAGAATGTTTGAAGATCACAGGAGAACATCTGGAGATCACAGGAGAACATCTGACGATCACACACAGGAGAACGTCTTGAGATCACGCACGGTAGAACGTCTGACGATCACAGTAGAACGTCTATAGATCACAGGAGAACGTCTGACGATCACAGGAGAACGTCTGAAGATCACACACAGGAGAACGTCTGAAGATCACACACGGTAGAACGTTTGAAGATCACAGGAGAACGTCTGGAGATCACAAGAGAACATCTGACGATCACACACAGGAGAACGTCTTGAGATCACGCACGGTCAAACGTCTGACGATCACAGTAGAACGTCTATAGATCACAGGAGAACGTCTGACGATCACAGGAGAATGTCTGAAGATCACACACGGTAGAACGTCTGAAGATCACAGTAGAACGTCTGAAGATCACAGTAGAATGTCTAAAGATCAAAGAGTAGAATGTCTATAGATACCAGGAGAACGTCTGGAGATCACAGTAGAGCGTCTGGAGATCACAGTAGAACGTCTGTAGATCACAGTAGAATGTCTGAAGATCACACAGGAGAACGTATGGAGATCACCTAGTGGAACGTCTGAAAATCACAGTAGAACGTCTGTAGATCACACAGTAGAACGTCTCAAGATCACAGTAGAACGTCTGAAGATCACAGTAGAACGTCTCAAGATCACACACAGGAGAACGTCTGAAGATCACACACAGGAGAACGTCTGAAGATCACACACAGTAGAACATCTGAAAATGACAGAAGAATGTCTGAAGATCATACAGATAGAACGTCTCAAGATCACACAGTAGAACGTCTCAAGATCACACATTAGAACGTCTGAAAATCACAGTAGAACGTCTCAAGATCACACATTAGAACGTCTCAAGATCACACACAGGAGAACGTCTGAAGATCACACACAGTAGAACGTCTGAAAATCACAGTAGAACGTCTCAAGATCACACAGGAGAACATCTGAAGATCACAGTAGAACGTCTAAAGATCAAAGAGTAGAAAGTCTGAAGATCTCTCTCTCACACACACACACACACACACACACACACACACACACACACACACACACACACACACACACACACACACACACACACAGACTCACTTGATGCTGCATCGGAGGTTTTTATCAAGACCAGAACCAATGAGAGCTGCTGATTAATCTACTGAACGTTACTCCTCCTCCTCCTCCTCCTCCTCCTCCTCCTCCTGCTCCTCTTCCTCCTCCTCCTCCTCCTCTTCCTCCTCCTCCTCCTCCTTCTCCTCCTCCTCCTCTTCCTCCCCCTCCTCTTGCTCCTCCTCCTGCTCCTCTTCTTCCTCCTCCTCCTCCTTTCCTGCCTCCACCCAATCCTTTCCTCCCTCCACCCAATTCTTTCCTGCCTCCACCCGATTCCTCCCTCCACCCGATTCCTCCCTCCACCCAATCCTTTCCTGCCTCCACCCAATCCTTTCCTGCCTCCACCCGATTCCTCCCTCCACCCAATCCGTTCCTGCCTCCACCCGATTCCTCCCTCCACCCAATCCGTTCCTGCCTCCACCCGATTCCTCCCTCCACCCAATCCTTTCCTCCCTCCACCCGATTCCTCCCGTCACATAATCGTTTTCTGCCTCCACCCGATTCATCCCTCCACCCAATCCTTTCCTCCCTCCACCCGATTCCTCCCTCCACCCAATCCTTTCTGGCCTCCACCCGATTCCTCCCTCCACCAAATCTTTTCCTCCCTCCACCCGATTCCTCCCTCCACCCAATCCTTTCCGGCCTCCACCCAATCCGTTCCTGCCTCCACCCGATTCCTCCCTCCACCCGATTCCTCCCTCCACCCAATCCTTTCCTGCCTTCACCCAATCCTTTCCTCCCTCCACCCGATTCCTCCCTCCACCCAATCCTTTCCGGCCTCCACCCGATTCCTCCTTCCACCCGATTCCTCCCTCCACCCAATCCTTTCCTGCCTTCACCCAATCCTTTCCTCCCTCCACCCGATTCCTCCCTCCACCCAATCCTTTCCGGCCTCCACCCGATTCCTCCCTCCACCCAATCTTTTCCCCCCTCCACCCGATTCCTCCCTCCACCCAATCCATTCCTGCCTCCACCCGATTCCTCCCTCCACCCGATTCCTTCCTCCACCCAATCCTTTCCTGCCTTCACCCAATCCTTTTTCTGCCTCCATCCGATTCCTCCCTCCACCCAATCCTTTCCTCCCTCCACCCAATCCTTTCCTGCCTCCACCCGATTCCTCCCTCCACCCAATCCTTTCCTGCCTCCACCCGATTCCTCCCTCCACCCAATCCTTTCCTCCCTCCACCTGATTCCTGCCTCCACCCGATTCCTCCCTCCACCCAATCCTTTCCTCCCTCCACCCAATTACTCCCCCCACCCAATCCGTTCCTGCCTCCACCCGATTCCTCCCTCCACCCAATTCCTCCCTCCACCCAATCCGTTCCTGCCTCCACCCGATTCCTTATTCCACCCAATCCTTCCTGCCTCCACCCGATTCCTCCCTCCACCCAATCCTTTCCTCCCTCCACTCGATTCCTGCCTCCACCCGATTCCTCCCTCCACCCAATTCCTCCCTCCACCCAATCCGTTCCTGCCTCCACCCGATTCCTTATTCCACCCAATCCTTCCTGCCTCCACCCGATTCCTCCCGCCACCCAATCTGTTCCTGCCTCAACCCGATTCCTTATTCCACCCAATCCTTCCTGCCTCCACCCGATTCCTCCCTCCACCCAATCCTTTCCTCCCTCCACTCGATTCCTGCCTCCACCCGATTCCTCCCTCCACCCAATCCTTTCTTACCTCCACCCAATTCCTCCCTCCACCCAATACGTTCCTGCCTCCACCCGATTCCTGCCTCAACCATATTCCTCCCTCCACCCAATCCTTTCCTGCCTCCACCCAATTCCTCCCTCCACCCAATCCTTTCCTGCCTCCACCCGATTCCTCCCTTCACCCAATCCTTTCCTCCCTCCACCCGATTCCTGCCTCCACCCGATTCCTCCCTCCACCCAATCCTTTCCTCCCTCCACCCAATTACTCCCCCCACCCAATCCGTTCCTGCCTCCACCCGATTCCTCCATCCACCCAATTCCTCCCTCCACCCAATCCGTTCCTGCCTCCACCCGATTCCTTATTCCACCCAATCCTTCCTGCCTCCACCCGATTCCTCCCTCCACCCAATCCGTTCCTGCCTCCACCCAATTCCTTATTCCACCCAATCCTTCCTGCCTCCACCCGATTCCTCCCTCCACCCAATCCTTTCCTCCCTCCACTCGATTCCTGCCTCCACCCGATTCCTCCCTCCACCCAATTCCTCCCTCCACCCAATCCGTTCCTGCCTCCACCCGATTCCTTATTCCACCCAATCCTTCATGCCTCCACCCGATTCCTCCCTCCACCCAATCCGTTCCTGCCTCCACCCGATTCCTTATTCCAGCCAATCCTTCCTGCCTCCACCCGATTCCTCCCTCCACCCAATCCTTTCCTCCCTCCACTCGATTCCTGCCTCCACCCGATTCCTCCCTCCACCCAATCCTTTCCTCCCTCCACCCAATTCCTCCCTCCACCCAATACGTTCCTGCCTCCACCCGATTCCTGCCTCAACCATATTCCTCCCTCCACCCAATCCTTTCCTGCCTCCACCCAATTCCTCCCTCCACCCAATCCTTTCCTGCCTCCACCCGATTCCTCCATCCACCCAAATCCTCCCTCCACCCAATCCGTTCCTGCCTCCACCCGATTCCTCCCTCCACCCAATCCTTCCTGCCTCCACCCGATTCCTCCCTCCACCCAATCCTTTCCTGCCTCCACCCGATTCCTCCCTCCACCCAATCCTTTCCTCCCTCCACCCGATTCCTCCCCCCACCCAATCCTTCCTGCCTCCACCCGATTCTTCCCCCCACCCAATCCTTCCTGCCTCCACCCGATTCCTCCCTCCACCCGATTCCTCCCTCCACCCAATCCTTTCCTGCCTCCACCCGATTCCTCCCTCCACCCAATCCTTTCCTCCCTCCACTCGATTCCTGCCTCCACCCGATTCCTCCCTCCACCCAATCCTTTCCTCCCTCCACTCGATTCCTGCCTCCACCCGATTCCTCCCTCCACCCAATCCTTTCCTCCCTCCACTCGATTCCTGCCTCCACCCGATTCCTCCCTCCACCCAATCCTTTCCTCCCTCCACTCGATTCCTGCCTCCACCCGATTCCTCCATACAAACTTTATTGTTAATCTGATTTAACTGAACCAGAAACAGTTAATCTGTATTAATCTGTTGCTTTTTCTTCAGTTTCAACTCGTCTATAACTCTTCATCCTCCTCCTCCTCCTCCTCCTCCCCCTCCTCCTCCTCCTCCTCCCTGAGCCACAGTGTTTACAACAGTAACCATGACGACGGGTAATTGATCCAGACTGAAGCGTCCGAGTCTCTGGATGGATGATTCTCAGGGGGGGGTCTGGATAGCCGGTCCTGGAGAGTCCTGGAGGGTCCTGGAGGGTCCTGGAGGGCCTCATTAGTACAGACCAGCTGCTCCACATCCTCACCTGGTTTCTTCTTCTGTTGTTTTCATTGTTCCTGAAAACATCAAAACAATTTGATGAAGAAAACAAGTTCATGGAACCAGTTAATCCTGGTATGGTAATCCAGGTAACTGGTATCCTGGTATGTTAATCCAGGTATGTTAATCCTGGTATGTTAATCCTGGTATGGTAATCCAGGTATGTTAATCCTGGTATGTTAATCCTGGCAACTGGTATCCTGGTATGTTAATCCTGGTATGTTAATCCAGGTAACTGGTATCCTCTTATATTAATCCTGGTATGTTAATCCTGGTATGTTAATCCAGGTAACTGGTATCCTCTTATATTAATCCTGGTATGTTAATCCTGGTATGTTAATCCAGGTAACTGATATCCTGGTATGTTAATCCTGGTATGTTTATCCTGGTATGTTAATCTAGGTATGTTAATCCAGGTATGTTAATTCTGGTATGTCAATCCAGGTAGGTTAATCCTGGTTTGTTAATCCAGGTATGTTTATCCTGGTATGTTAATTCTGGCATGTTAATCCTGGTAACTGGTATCCTGGTATGTTAATCCTTGTATGTTAATCCTAGTATGTTGATCCTGGTAACTGGTATCCTGGTATGTTAATCCTGGTATGTTAATCCAGGTATGTTAATCCAGGTATGTCAATCCAGGTATGTTAATCCTGGTATGTTAATCCAGGTAACAGATATCCTGGTATGTTAATCCAGGTAACAGATATCCTGGTATGTTAATCCTGGTATGTTAATCCAGGTAACAGATATCCTGGTATGTTAATCTAGGTAGCTGATCCTGGTATGTTAATCCAGGTAAGAGATATCCTTGTTTGTTAATCCTGGTATGTTGATCCAGGTAACTGATGTCGTGGTATGTTAACCCTGGTATGTTTATCCTGGTATGTTAATCCAGGTAACTGATCCTGGTATGTTAATCCAGGTAACTGATCCTGGTATGTAAATCCAGGTATGATCATCCTGGTATGTTAATCCAGGTATGTTAATCCAGGTATGTTTATCCTGGTATATTAATCCTGGTATGATAATCCTGGTATGTTAATCCTGGTATGGTAATCCAGGTTTGTTAATCCTGGTGTATTAATCCTGGTATGTTCATCCAGGTAACTGGTATCCTGGAATGTTAATCCTGGTATGTTAATCCTGGTAACTGGTATCCTGGCATGTTAATCCAGGTAACTGATATCCTGGTATGTTAATCCTGGTATGTTAATCCTGGTATGGTAATCAAGGTAGCTGATCCTGGTATGTTATTCCAGGTATGTTTATCTTGGTATGTTCATCCAGGTAACAGATATCCTGGTATGTTAATCCAGGTAACTGATCCTGGTATGTTAATCCAGGTAACTGATCCTGGTATGTTAATCCAGGTAACTGATATCCTGGTATGTTAATCAAGATATGTTAATCCGGGTATGTTAATCCTGGTATGTTAATCCAGGTAACAGATATCCTGGTATGTTAATTCAGGTAACTGATCCTGGTATGTTAATCCAGGTAACTGATATCCATGTATGTTAATCCAGGTAAGAGATATCCTAGTGTGTTAATCCTGGTATGTTAATCCAGGTAACTGATATCCTATTATGTTAATCCTGGTATGTTAATCCTGATATGTTAATCCAGGTAACTGATATCCTAGTATGTTAATCCTGGTATGTTAATCCTGGTATGTTAATCCAGGTAACTGATATCCTGGTATGTTTATCCTGGTATGTTTATCCTGGTATGTTAATCCAGGTAACTGATCCTGGTATGTTAATCCAGGTATGTTAATCCTGGTATGTTAATCCAGGTAACAGATATCCTGGTATGTTAATTCAGGTAACTGATCCTGGTATGTTAATCCAGGTAAGAGATATCCTAGTATGTTTATCCTGGTATGTTAATCCAGGTAACTGATCCTGGTATGTTAATCCAGGTAACTGATCCTGGTATGTTCATCCAGGTATGTTAATCCAGGTATGTTAATGCTGGTATGTTAATCCAGGTAACAGATATCCTGGTATGTTAATTCAGGTAACTGATCCTGGTATGTTAATCCTGGTATGTTAATCCAGGTAACAGATATCCTGGTATGTTAATTCAGGTAACTGATCCTGGTGTGTTAATCCAGGTAAGAGATATCCTAGTATGTTAATCCTAGTATGTTAATCCAGGTAACTGATATCCTGGTATGTTTATCCTGGTATGTTAATCCAGGTAACTGATCCTGGTATGTTAATCCAGGTATGTTAATCCTGGTATGTTAATCCAGGTAACTGATCCTGGTATGTTATCTCCTCCATCACGTCTCATCCTCACCTCCACCTCCTCCATCACGTCTCATCGTGACCTCCACCTCCTCCGTCACGTCTCTTCCTGACCTCCACCTCCTCCATCACGTCTCATCGTGACCTCCACCTCCTCCGTCACGTCTCTTCCTGACCTCCACCTCCTCCATCACGTCTCATCCTGACCTCCACCTCCTCCGTCACGTCTCATCCTGACCTCCACCTCCTCCGTCACGTCTCGTCCTGACCTCCACCTCCTCCATCACGTCTCGTCCTGACCTCCACCTCCTCCATCACGTCTCGTCCTGACCTCTACCTCCTCAATCACAGTTTCTCTCTCCCTACTCCCCCTCTTCTCCATCTTCTCCGTCAGGACGTAGCGTGAAACGACGGCGAGAAGCTAGGCTCTTTGATTGACTGTTTATGGTCAAAGGTCAAAGGTCACCTGTCCAGGTGGACCAGTCCTCCCCAGTACTGAGCTCTGATTGGTCCCTGCAGCGCCGCGTACAAAACTACCTCTTCTCCTGGGATGGCGAGGGGGCGGAGCCTGGCTCCAGGGGGCGGGGCCTGTGCAGGGACCTCGCTCCGGGGGGCGGGGCCTGGCTCCAGGGGGCGGGGCCTGTGCAGGGACCTGGCTCTCACCTAGTACTTAAATGTAGGTCTGGACAAGCAGGGAGACGTGGGTGTGTTGGTGTACCAGCTGAAGACTGCAGCGGCTATGCTCTCCCACACACACACACACACACACGCACACACACACACACACACACACTCACTCAGTGTGTCTTGCAGTAGAAGTTGATCCACAAGCGTCACGATGTCACACTGATCCTCATTAATAGTTGTTTTTGACGCATTGTTGACACATTGACGTGTTGTTGACGCATTGTTGACATGTTTCTGAGGCATTGTTGACGAGTTGTTGACGTGTTGTTGACGTGTTTTTGACGTGTTGTTGACGTGTTTTTGTGGCATTGTTGACTAGTTGTTGACGCGTTGTTGACGTGTTGTTGACATGTTTTTGACCCATTGTTGACGCATTATTGACGTGTTTTTGACCCATTGTTGACGCGTTGTTGACTTGTTTTTTACCCATTGTTGATGAGTTGTTGACATGGTGTTGACGTGTTTCTGAGGCATTGTTGACGCATTTTTGACGCGTTGTTGACGTGTTTTTGAGGCATTGTTGACGCATTTTTGACGCGTTGTTGACGTGTTTTTGACGCGTTTTTGACGTTTTTTTTACGTGTTGTTGACGTGTTTTGGACCCATTGTTGACGTGTTTCTGAGGCATTGTTGACGCATTTTTGACACGTTTTTGACGTGTTATTGATGAATTTTTGACGTGTTTTTGACTTGTTGATGATTTAATTTTGACACGTTGACGCGTTGTCGACATGTTTTTGACCCATTGTTGGCCCATTGTTGACGCGTTGTTGACGCGTTGTTGACGTGTTTTTGACGTTTTTTTTACGTGTTGTTGACGTGTTGTTGACGTGTTTTTGACCCATTGTTGACCCGTTGTTGACGCGTTGTTGACGTGTTGTTGACGTGTTGTTGACGTGTTGTTGACGTGTTTTGGACCCATTGTTGACGTGTTTTTGACCCATTGTTGACGAGTTGTTGACGTGTTTTTGACCCATCGTTGACGAGTTGTTGACGTGTTTTTGACCCATCGTTGACGCGTTGTTGACGCGTTGTTGACGTGTTTTTGACATGTTTTTGACCCATTGTTGACGTGTTGTTGACGTGTTGTTGACGTGTTTTTGACCCATTGTTGACGAGTTGTTGATGTGTTTTTGACCCATTGTTGACGTGTTGTTGACGTGTTTTTGACCCATCGTTGTCGAGTTGTTGACGTGTTTTTGACCCATTGTTGACGCGTTGTTGAGGAGTTGTTGACGTGTTTTTGAGGCATTGTTGATGAGTTGTTGACGTGTTTTTGACCCATTGTTGACGCGTTGACGTGTTTTTGACGCATTTTTGACGCATTGTTGATGCGTTGTTGACGTGTTTTTGACCCATTGTTGACGTGTTTTTGACCCTTTGTTGACGCGTTGTTGACGTGTTTTTGACCCGTTGTTGACGTGTTTTTGACCCATTGTTGACGCGTTGTTGACGAGTTGACGTGTTTTTGACTCAT
>NW_027662247.1:200000-205000 GCF_963422515.1 Blennius ocellaris | reverse complement strand
GAGAGCGTCCTCCATCTGGGACACGTCGCTGAGGACACAGGACACAGGTCACACAGGCCACGCCCCCTCCCCACAGTGAGGTCACACAGGCCACGCCCCCTCCCCCCCCACAGTGAGGTCTCACAGGCCATGCCCCCTCCCCACAGTGAGGTCACACAGGCCACGCCCCCTCCTCACAGTGAGGTCACACAGGCCAAGCCCCCTCCCCCCCACAGTGAGGTCTGACAGGCCACGCCCCCTCCCCACAGTGAGGTCACACAGGCCACGCCCCCCTCCCCACAGTGAGGTCACACAGGCCATGCCCCCTCCCCACCGTGAGGTCACACAGGCCACGCCCCCTCCCCACAGTGAGGTCACACAGGCCACGCCCCCTCCCCACAGTGAGGTCACACAGGCCACGCCCCCTCCAGAGGTCACTGACCTCTTCCCCGGCGCTGCACAGAACTCGGTGTAATACTTGATCTTGGGTTCGGTTCCGCTCGTTCTCAATGTGGCGACGACGCCGTTCTGCAGCGTGAAGGTGATCATGTGACCGCTGCTCGCCACCGGGAGGACCTGCACACGTTAACAGGTTAACAACTCGTTAACAACAGCTTACATGAGGTATTGAAACTCACTGCTGATCAAACTAAACCCTGGGTTAGGGTAGGTCAGGTTAAGGTTTGATTAGGTGAGGTTAAGGTTTGGTTAGGTGAGGTTAAGGTTTGGCTAGGTTAAGGTTTGGTTAGGTTAGGTTAAGGGTTAGGTTAGGTTAAGGGTTAGGTTAAGGTTTGGTTAGGTGAGGCTAAGGTTTGGTTAGGTGAGGTTAAGGTTTGGTTAGGTTAGGTTAAGGGTTAGGTTAGGTTAAGGGTTAGGTTAAGGGTTAGGTTAAGGTTTGGTTAGGTGAGGTTAAGGTTTGGTTAGGTGAGGTTAAGGTTAAGGTTAGGTTAAGGGCAAGGTTAGGTTAGGTTAAGGGTTAGGTTAGGGTTAGGTTAAGGTTAGGATAAGTTAAGGTTAGGTTATGGTTTGGTTAGTTTATGGTTAGGTTAAGGTTAGGTTAGGATTAGGCTAGGTTTAGGTTAAGGTTAGGTTAAGGTTAGGGTTAGGTTAGGTTGGGGTTAGGTTAGGTTATGGTTAGGTTAGGATTAGGTTAGGTTTAGGTTGGGGTTAGGTTAGGATTAGGTTAAGGTTAGGGTTAGGTTATGGTTAGGTTAGGTTAAGGTTAGTATAGGTTGGGGTTAGGTTTAGGGTTAGGTTATGGTTAGGTTAGGTTGGGGTTAGGTTAGGTTAGGTTTAGGTTAAGGTTAGGGTTAGGCTATGGTTAGGTTAGGTGAAGGTTAATGTTAGGTTAAGGTTATGGTTAGGTTAGGGTTAGGTTAGGTTGGGGTTAGATTTAGGGTTAGGATATGGTTAGGGTTAGGTTATGGTTAAGGTTAGGTTAGGTTGGGGTTAGGTTTAGGGTTAGGTTAAGGTTAGGGTCAGGTTAGGTTGAGGTTAGGTTATGGCTAGGTTAGGTTAAGGTTAGGGTTAGGTTGGGGTTAGGTTTAGGGTTAGGTTAGGTTGGGGTTAGGTTATGGTTAGGTTAAGGTTAGATTAGGTTGGGGTTAGGTTATGGTTAGGTTAAGGTTAGGTTAGGTTGGGGTTAGGTTTAGGGTTAGGTTATGGTTAGGTTAGGTTAAGGTTAGGGTTAGGTTAGGTTGGGGTTAGGTTTAGGGTTAGGTTATGGTTAAGGTTAGGGTTAGGTTAGGTTGGGGTTAGGTTTAGGGTTAGGTTATGGTTAGGTTAGGTAACCCTCAGTAGCCCTAACCCTGTTCGTTTTCACTGGAAAACTTCCAAACCAACCAAGTCCCGGCGTCCCGGCACTAAGCCCCGCCCCCGGTATTGAGCCCCGCCCCCACCGACTCTGAGCTCTTACAGATCTGCCATCTGGTTGGCTGCTGTCGTATCCCGTGGTAACGTCTCGCACGTGGACGATCTGGACGCCATTACACGTCTTCGGATACGAAGAGTCTCCATCAAAGTTCCTGATCCGCTTGAAGATGGACCGGATGGTGGGGGGGTGGGGACAGGTGACGTAGGACGTCCTGGACAAGTGGTAGCCATACCTGAGGACAGAAGAGGACAGGAAAGGACAGGGGAGGAGAGGAGAGGTGGTTACATGTGAGGACAGATGAGGAAAGACGAGGACAGGAGAGGATGGTGGTGACAGGAGAGGACAGACGAGGACAGGAAAGGACAGGGGAGGACAGGTGAGGACAGGAGAGGATAGGTGAGGACAGTAGGACAGAAGAGGACAGGTGAGGACAGGAGAGGACCGGTGAGGACAGGAGAGGATAGGTGAGGACAGGAGGACAGAAGAGGACAGGAGAGGATAGGTGAGGACAGAAGAGGACATGTGAGGGCAGGAGAGGACAGGATAGGAGAGGTGGTGACAGAAGAGGACAGGTGAGGACAGGAGAGGACCGGTGAGGAGAGGACAGGAGAGGACCGGTGAGGACAGAAGAGGACAGGGGTGGACAGGAGAGGACCAGTGAGGACAGAAGAGGACAGGAGAGGACCGGTGAGGACAGAAGAGGACAGGGGAGGACAGGAGAGGACAGAAGAGGACAGGATAGGAGAGGTGGTGACAGAAGAGGACAGGTGAGGACAGGAGAGGACCGGTGAGGACAGGGGAGAACAGGAGAGGACCAGTGAGGACAGAAGAGGACAGGAGAGGACCGGTGAGGACAGGAGAGGACAGGCGACGACAGGAGAGGACCGGTGAGGGCAGGAGAGGACAGGAGAGGACAAGAGAGGACAGGTACGTCTGGTAGATGTGTCCCAGCTGCTGTCTCAGACTGCGGTCCTCGTGGTGGAGGTAGGAGGACATCTCCGCCACGACCACGGCTGAACTCACGCCGTCTTTCTCCGGGACCAACGAGCCGCACAGGAACCCTGCGGAGGACGGAGGGGGCGGAGTCACCGCCCAGCCCCGCCCACTGGCCGAGGGCCAATGGGAGTGAGGCGGGGGGACGGAGGGGGCGGAGTTACCGATGGACTCCTCGAAGGCGAAGATCACGTTGTGTCCCCTGCTGGACAGTTCCTGGATCCGGTTCCCGATCCACTTGAAGCCCGGCAGCGTCTCCTGGGGACAGAGGACGCCGTCGTCACAGCGGCGGCCGTCCACCGTCGCCGTGACGACGGCGGCCTCTGTTCGGCTGAAAGGGCGTCTCACCTCGAAGTGGAAGCCCTCGATCCGAGCGAAGGCCTGCAGGATCTTGGAGGACACGGTGGTGGACAACATGTAGACCCGGTCCCGGTCCGCCGGGTCCGGGTGGGTCTGGACCCAGTTCAGGAACATCCACCAGCCGAGCAGCGCCGCTAGCTCGTTACCGGAGAACACCGTCCAACCACCGCTAGGGACACACACAGGACAGGAAGTACACCTGTTGACAGGAAGTACACCTGGAGCAGACAGGAAGTACACCTGGAGCACACAGGAAGTACACCTGTTGATAGGAAGTACACCTGGAGCAGACAGGAAGTACACCTGGAGCACACAGGAAGTACACCTGTTGATTGGAAGTACACCTGGAGCAGACAGGAAGTACACCTGGAGCACACAGGAAGTACACCTGTTGATAGGAAGTACACCTGGAGCAGACAGGAAGTACACCTGGAGCACACAGGAAGTACACCTGTTGATAGGAAGTACACCTGGAGCACACAGGAAGTACACCTGTTGACAGGAAACACCTGGAGCACACAGGAAGTACACCTGGAGCACACAGGAAGTACACCTGTTGACAGGAAGTACACCTGGAGCACACAGGAAGCACACCTGGAGAGGACAGGAAGTACACCTGTTGACAGAAAGTACACCTGGAGCCGACAGTAAGTACGCCTGGAGCAGATAGTAAGTACACCTGGAGAGGACAGGAAGTACTCCTGGAGACGACAGGAAGTACACCTGTTGACAGGAAGTACACCTGGGGCACACAGGAAGTACACCTGGAGACGACAGGAAGTACACCTGTTGACAGGAAGTACACCTGGAGCAGACAGGAAGTACACCTGGAGCACACAGGAAGCACACCTGTTGACAGGAAGTCCACCTGGAGCACACAGGAAGTCCACCTGGAGCAGACAGGAAGTACACCTGGAGCACACAGGAGGTACACCTGTTGACAGGAAGTACACCTGTTGACAGGAAGTACACCTGGAGCAGGCAGGAAGTACACCTGGAGCACACAGGAGGTACACCTGTTGACAGGAAGTACACCTGGAGCACACAGGAAGTCCACCTGTTGACAGGAAGTCCACCTGGAGCAGACAGGAAGT
This sequence comes from Blennius ocellaris, assembly GCF_963422515.1. Classification (NCBI taxonomy): domain Eukaryota; kingdom Metazoa; phylum Chordata; class Actinopteri; order Blenniiformes; family Blenniidae; genus Blennius; species Blennius ocellaris. The sequence goes on along the minus strand of NW_027662247.1, from coordinate 200,701 downwards.
ACACCTGGAGCACACAGGAAGGACACCTGTTGACAGGAAGTACACCTGGAGCACACAGGAAGTCCACCTGGAGCAGACAGGAAGTACACTTGAAGCAAACAGGAAGTCCACCTGAAGCACACAGGAAGTCCACCTGGAGCACACAGGAAGTCCACCTGGAGCACACAGGAAGTCCACCTGGAGCAGACAGGAAGTACACCTGTTGACAGGAAGTACACCTGGCACACACAGGAAGTACACCTGGAGCAGACAGGAAGTACACCTGGAGCACACAGGAAGTACACCTGTTGACAGGAAGTACACCTGGAGCACACAGGAAGTACACCTGGAGCAGACAGGAAGTACACCTGGAGCAGACAGGAAGTACACTTGAAGCAAACCGGAAGTACACCTGAAGCACACAGGAAGTACACCTAGAGCAGACAGGAAGTCCACCTGGAGCACACAGGAAGTCCACCTGGAGCAGACAGGAAGTACACCTGTTGACAGGAAGTACACCTGGCGCACACAGGAAGTACACCTGGAGCAGACAGGAAGTACACCTGGAGCAGACAGGAAGTACACCTGGAGCACACAGGAAGTCCACCTGGAGCAGACAGGAAGTACACCTGGAGCAGACAGGAAGTACACTTGAAGCAAACAGGAAGTCCACCTGAAGCACACAGGAAGTACACCTGGAGCAGACAGGAAGTCCACCTGGA
>NW_027662247.1:190000-195000 GCF_963422515.1 Blennius ocellaris | reverse complement strand
ACATCTCAATGGAGAAGACACTGCAGAACGTCTCACTAGAGAACACACTGTGGAACATCTCAATGGAGAACACACTGCAGAATGTCTCACTAGAGAACACACTGTGGAACGTCTCACTGGAGAACAACCGGTGGAACCTCTCACTGGAGAACAACCTGTGGAACCTCTCACTGGAGGACACACTGTGGAACGTCTCAATGGAGAACACACTGCAGAACGTCTCCCTAGAGAACAGACTGTGGAACGTCTCACTAGAGAACACACTGTGGAACGTCTCAATGGAGAACACACTGCAGAACGTCTCACTAGAGAACACACTGGGACCTCTCACTGGAGAACAACCTGTAGAACATCTCACTGGAGAACCCACTGTGGAACGTCTCACTAGAGAACAGACTGCAGAACGTGTCCGTAGAGAACACACCGAAGAACGTCTCACTAGAGAACACACTGTGGAACGTCTCACTAGAGAACAAACGGAAGAACGTGTCCCTAGAGAACAGACTGCAGAACGTCTCACTGGAGAACACACTGTGGAACGTCTCCCTAGACAACACACCGAAGAACGTCTCACTAGAGAACACACTGCGGAACGTCTCACTAGAGAACACACTGCAGAACGTCTCACTAGAGAACAGACTGCAGAACGTCTCACTAGAGAACACACAGTGGAACGTCTCACTGGAGAACACACTGTGGAACGTCTCACTAGAGAACACACTGTGGAACGTCTCACTGGAGAACACACTGTGGAACGTCTCACTGGAGAACACACCATGGAACATCTCACTAGACAACACACTGTGGAATGTCTCACTGGAGAACACACTGTGGAACGTCTCACTAGAGAACACACTGTGGAATGTCTCACTGGAGAACACACTGCAGAACGTCTCCCTAGAGAACAGGCTGTGGAACGTCTCACTAGAGAACACACTGTGGAACGTCTCACTAGAGAACACACTGTGGAATGTCTCACTGGAGAACACACTGCAGAACGTCTCCCTAGAGAACAGGCTGTGGAACGTCTCACTAGAGAACACACTGTGGAACGTCTCACTAGAGAACACACTGTGGAATGTCTCACTGGAGAACACACTGCAGAACGTCTCCCTAGAGAACAGACTGTGGAACGTCTCACTAGAGAACACACTTTGGAACGTCTCACTAGAGAACAGGCTGAAGAACATCTCACTAGAGAAAAGACTGCAGAACGTCTCCCTGGAGAACACACTGTGGAACGTCTGCCCGGAGAACAGACTGCAGAACGTCTCACTGGAGAACAGATTGCAGAACGTCTCCCTGGAGAACACACTGTGGAACGTCTCACTGGAGAACAGACTGCAGAACGTCTCCCTAGAGAACAGACGTTCCGCTGCACACAGGATAAAGATAGAACCGTGACATTTCCAGGAGGTCAGTTACTGAAGAGCCTGACCTTTAAACAACCAGCGGCTCAAAGAGCAGCTGACGTCATGCTAACACTGCTACAGCTAACAACAGCTAACACTGCTACAGCTAACAACAGCTAACACTGCTACAGCTAACAACAGCAAACAGTGCTACAGGGAGCAGTGCTAAAGCTACAAAGCTCATGCTACAGACTGCTGAGTCATGCTGCATTACACTCTGTGTAAGACTGCTGTGTCAGACTGTTGAGTCATGCTGCAGACCATTTCTGCAGACTGTTGAGTCATGCTGCAGACCATTTCTGCAGACTGCTGAGTCATGCTGTTGACTGCTGTGTCAGGCTGTTCAGTCATGCTGCAGACCATTTCTGCAGACTGCTGAGTCATGCTGCAGACTGTTGAGTCATGCTACTGAGTCATGCTGCAGACTGCTGAGTCATGCTACGGAGTCATGTTGTAGACTGCTGAGTCATGCTACTGAGTCATGCTGTTGAGTCATGCTACAGACCATTTCTGCAGACTGCTGAGTCATGCTACTGAGTCACGCTACAGACTGCAGAGTCTGCAGAACCGGACCGTGCACTGCACTGTTCCCCGCAGGCAGCATGAGAACCTTTAACAGAACCGTTCTTCCCGCTCCGGTTCTGGTCGGTTTGGACCAGATAGAGGTTCAGGCTTCAGGCTGCAGGTCTTCCGGTCCCGGTCCCGGTCCCGGTCCCGGTCCGAGCCGATCGAAGCTCCAGGTTATTTTAGGAACATCAAAGCGACATGAAGCGGCGGGTTCTGGAGCAGCGGGACCGCAGAACCACCCGGTTCTCCGGGAGATCGGACTCGGTGTCGGTCCGTGCTGCTCCGGTACCGGGACCGGACCCCAGTGGACCGGTACGGGGACCGGACACTCACCTGGTCCCAGCTCAGCCACCGCTGCACCGCCGCGTCCAGCTCCGGGTCCCCGGTGCTCTGAGCCCCCGGCCCGGGGCCCAGCGGCTCCATGTGGCCGGGGAGCGGGTCACGGGTAACGGGTAACGGGTAACGGGTAACGGGTAACGGGTAGCGGGAGCTCCGCCACACGGCTCTGCTTCAGCGGGGGGAGGAGGGAGGAGGGAGGAGGGAGGAGGGAGGGGGGAGGGGGGGGGGGTGCTCCCCGGCAGGCTGCCGGCACCGGAGAGCCGGGGAGGAGCCTGACAGCGGACCGGAGAGGAGGGGGGGTGGTGGAGGAGTAAGAGGGTGGGGGGGTGGAGGGTGGAGGAGGAGGGGTGGAGGAGAGGGGTGGGGGGGTGGACAGGGCCCAAAGCAGGATTTTATTTTGGGGGCCCCCTTCCAAGAACATAATAATAAATATTATTATTATTCCTATGATTATTGTATTGACGTTTGGAAGCCATCTCTCTCTCTCTCTCTCTCTCTCTCTCTCTCTCTCTCTCTCTCTCTCTCTCTCTCTCTCTCTCTCTCTCTCTCTCTCTCTCTCTCTCTCTCTCTCATCCTTTGCGCATTTGCAGAGTATGATGATACTTTATTGATCCCGAGGGAAATTCAATTCACTTGCGCAAAATGGGGCCCCCCATGGATCGCGGGGCCCTAAGCACAGCGCGTGTTCTGCGTGTAGGGAGGGGCGGGCCTGGGGGTGGAGGAGGAGGGGTGGAGGAGTAAGAGGGTGAGGGGTGGAGGGTGGAGGAGGAGGGATGGAGGAGGAGGGGTGGAGGAGTAAGAGGGTGGGGGTGGAGGAGGAGGGATGGAGGAGGAGGGGTGGAGGAGTAAGAGGGTGGGGGTGGAGGAGGAGGGGTGGAGGAGTAAGAGGGTGAGGGGTGGAGGAGCAAGAGGGTGGGGGTGGAGGAGCAAGAGGGTGGGGGTGGGGGAGTAAGAGGGTGGGGGTGGAGGAGCAAGAGGGTGAGGGGTGGAGGAGCAAGAGGGTGGGGGTGGGGGAGTAAGAGGGTGGGGTGGAGGAGCAAGAGGGTGGGGGTGGGGGAGTAAGAGGGTGGGGGTGGAGGAGCAAGAGGGTGAGGGGTGGAGGAGCAAGAGGGTGTGGGTGGAGGAGTAAGAGGGTGGGGGGTGGAGGAGCAAGAGGGTGAGGGGTGGAGGAGTAAGAGGGTGAGGGGTGGAGGAGCAAGAGGGTGGGGGTGGAGGAGAGGGATGGAGGGTCTGAAAAGATCAGATATTGAAACGTCATCCAGTGTTTCTACAGTATATAAGCACCAGACATGAGTACTGTTACTATTATTATTACTACTGTAGCTACTACTACTACTGTAACTACTAACACTACTGTCATTACTATTACTACTGTCATTACTATTACTACTGTAACTACTAACACTACTGTCATTACTATTACTACTGTCATTACTATTACTACTGTAACTACTAACACTACTGTCATTACTATTACTACTGTCATTACTATTACTACTGTAACTACTAACACTACTGTCATTACTATTACTACTGTAACTACTACTACTGTAACTACTAACACTACTGTCATTACTATTACTACTGTAACTACTACTACTGTAACTACTAACACTACTGTCATTACTATTACTACTGTAACTACTAATACTACTGTCATTACTATTACTACTGTCATTACTATTACTACTGTAACTACTAATACTACTGTCATTACTATTACTACTGTCATTACTATTACTACTGTAACTACTACTACTGTAACTACTAATACTACTGTCATTGCTATTACTACTGTCATTACTATTACTACTGTAACTACTACTACTGTAACTACTAACACTACTGTCATTACTATTACTACTGTCATTACTATTACTACTGTAACTACTAACACTACTGTCATTACTATTACTACTGTAACTACTACTACTGTAACTACTAACACTACTGTCATTACTATTACTACTGTAACTACTAATACTACTGTCATTACTATTACTACTGTAACTACTACTACTACTGTCATTGCTATTACTACTGTAACTACTAATACTGTAACTACTAACACTACTGTCATTACTATTACTACTGTAACTACTACTACTGTAACTACTAACACTACTGTAACTACTAATACTACTGTCATTACTATTACTACTGTAACTACTACTACTGTAACTACTAACACTACTGTCATTACTATTACTACTGTAACTACTAATACTACTGTCACTACAACTACTGTAACTACTCTTACTACTGTAACTACTAATACTACCGTAACTACTACTACTGTAACTACTACTACTACTGTCATTACTATTACTACTGTAACTACTACTACTACCGTAACTACTACTACTACTGTAACTACTACTACTACTGTAACTACTCTTACTACTGTCATTACTATTACTACTGTAACTACTACTACTACCGTAACTACTACTACCGTAACTACTACTACTGTAACTACTAATACAACCGTAACTACTCTTACTACTGTCATTACTACTACTACCATTACTATTACTACTGAAACTACTACTACTACTGTCATTACTGCTAGTACTCTATTACTACTACTCTTAGTACTCTATTACTCTATTACTACCTTACTACTACTACTACTACTACTATTACTTGATGCTCCACCTGCTGCCTCTCAGTGACTCTGTG